>NC_065443.1:171213585-171315802 GCF_917563875.1 Diabrotica virgifera virgifera
TGAAAGGCAGGGTCTTCTGACATTGTTGTCACAAATGGTAATATTGCTCCTGTAGTGATCTTTTTCCAAGTTAAACTATTATTCTTCTAACTTGGCTATACTGGACTGATGACTAATGAGTCAGAAACAGGTGTCTGCAGTTGCATTCCATCTTTTTATATTGTTAATTTTGTATTCACATTCACATTGCGAGTTATTTGCCAATGATTTTTCTTTTCTATGTTTATAGTTGTACTCGCTTACTTAACAACCTTTATTTTATAAGGTTTTGGCTTTTCTTTCGTCAGGTAGCTTTACCTCCGTGACTGTGTTGTTCGTCGCCCTGAAAGGCAGGTTCTTCTGACATTGTTGTCACAAATGGTAATATTGCTCCTGTAGTGATCTTTTTCCATGTTAAACCATTATTCTTCTAACTTGGCTATACTGTACTGATGACGACTAATGAGTCAGAAACACGTGTCTGCAGTTGCATTCCATCTTTTTATATTGTTAATTTTGTATTCACATTCACATTGCGAGTTATTTGCCAAGGATTTTTCTTTTCTATATTTCTAGTTGTACTCGCTTACTTAACATCCTTTATTTTATAAGGTTTTGGCTCTTCTTTCCTCAGGTAGCTTTACCTCCGTGACTGTGTTGGTCGTCGCCCTGAAAGGCAGGGTCTTCTGACATTGTTGTCACAAATGGTAATATTGCTCCTGTAGTGATCTTTTTCCAAGTTAAACTATTATTCTTCTAACTTGGCTATACTGTATTGATGACGACTAATGAGTCAGAAACACGTGTCTGCAGTTGCATTCCATCTTTTTATATTGTTAATTTTGTATTCACATTCACATTGCGAGTTATTTGCTAATGATTTTTCTTTTCTATGTTTATAGTTGTACTTGCTTACTTAACATCCTTTATTTTATAAGGTTTTGGCTTTTCTTTCCTCAGGTAGCTTTACCTCCGTGACTGTGTTGGTGGTCGCCCTGAAAGGCAGGGTCTTCTGACATTGTTGTCACAAATGGTAATATTGCTCCTGTAGTGATCTTTTTCCAAGTTAAACTATTATTCTTCTAACTTGCCTATACTGTACTGATGACGACTAATGAGTCAGAAACACGCGTCTGCAGTAGCATTCCATCTTTTTATATTGTTAATTTTGTATTCACATTCACATTGCGAGTTATTTGCTAATGATTTTTCTTTTCTATGTTTATAGTTGTACTCGCTTACTTAACATCCTTTATTTTATAAGGTTTTGGCTTTTCTTTCCTCAGGTAGCTTTACCTCCGTGACTGTGTTGGTCGTCGCCCTGAAAGACAGGGTCGTCTGACATTGTTGTCACAAATGGTAATATTGCTCCTGTAGTGATCTTTTTCCAAGGTAAACTATTATTCTTCTAACTTGGCTATACTGTCATGATAACGACTAATGAGTCAGAAACACGTGTCTGCAGTTGCATTCCATCTTTTTATATTGTTAATTTTGTATTCACATTCACATTGCGAGTTATTTGCTAATGATTTTTCTTTTCTATGTTTATAGTTGTACTTGCTTACTTAACATCCTTTATTTTATAAGGTTTTGGCTTTTCTTTCCTCAGGTAGCTTTACCTCCGTGACTGTGTTGGTCGTCGCCCTGAAAGGCAGGGTCTTCTGACATTTATGTCACAAATGGTAATATTGCTCCTGTAGTGATCTTTTTCGAAGTTAAACTATTATTCTCCTAACTTGGCTATACTGTACTGATGACGACTAGTGAGTCAGAAACACGTGTCTGCAGTTACATTCCATCTTTTTATATTGTTAATTTTGTATTCACATTCACATTGCGAGTTATTTGCCAATGATTTTTCTTTTCTATGTTTATAGTTGTACTCGCTTAATTAACATCCTTTATTTTATAAGGTTTTGGCTTTTCTTTCCTCAGGTAGCTTTACCTCCGTGACTGTGTTGTTCGTCGCCCTGAAAGGCAGGGTCTTCTGACATTGTTGTCACAAATGGTAATATTGCTCCTGTAGTGATCTTTTTCCAAGTTAAACTATTATTCTTCTAACTTGGCTATACTGTACTGATGACGACTAATGAGTCAGAAACACGTGTCTGCAGTTGCATTCCATCTTTTTATATTGTTAATTTTGTATTCACATTCACATTGCTAGTTATTTGCCAATGATTTTTCTTTTCTATGTTTATAGTTGTACTCGCTTACTTAACATCCTTTATTTTTTAAGGTTTCGGCTTTTCTTTCCTCAGGTAGCTTTACCTCCGTGACTGTGTTGGTCGTCGCCCTGAAAGGCAGGGTCTTCTGACATTGTTGTCACAAATGGTAATATTGCTCCTGTAGTGATCTTTTTCGAAGTTAAACTATTATTCTTCTAACTGGGCTATACTGTACTGATGACGACTAATGAGTCAGAAACACGTATCTGCAGTTGCATTCCATCTTTTTATATTGTTAATTTGGATTCACATTCACATTGCGAGTTATTTGCCAATGATTTTTCTTTTCTATGTTTATAGTTGTACTCGCTTACTTAACATCTTTTATTTTATAAGGTTTTGGCTTTTCTTTCCTCAGGTAGCTTTACCTCCGTGACTGTGTTGGTCGTCGCCCTGAAAGGCAGGGTCTTCTGACATTGTTGTCACAAATGGTAATATTGCTCCTGTAGTGATCTTTTTCGAAGTTAAACTATTATTCTTCTAACTTGGCTATACTGTACTGATGACGACTAATGAGTCAGAAACACGTGTCTGCAGTTGCATTCCATCTTTTTATATTGTTAATTTTGTATTCACATTCACATTGCGAGTTATTTGCCAGTGATTTTTCTTTTCTATGTTTATACTTGTACTCGCTTACTTAACATCCTTCATTTTATAAGGTTTTGTCTTTTCTTTCCCCAAGTAGCTTTACCTCCGTGACTGTGTTGGTCGTCGCCCTGAAAGGCAGGGTCTTCTGACATTGTTGTCACAAATGGTAATATTGCTCTTGTAGTTATCTTTTTCCAAGTTAAACTATTATTCTTCTAACTTGGCTATACTGTACTGATGACGACTAATGAGTCAGAAACACGTGTCTGCAGTTGCATTCCATCTTTTTATATTGTTAATTTTGTATTCACGTACACGTTGCGAGTTATTTGCCAATATTTTTTCTTTTCTTGGTTTATAGTTGTACTCGCTTACTTAACATCCTTTATTTTATAAGGTTTTGGCTTTTCTTTCCTCAGGTAGCTTTACCTCCGTGACTGTGTTGTTCGTCGCCCTGAAAGGCAGGGTCTTCTGACATTGTTGTCACAAATGGTAATATTGCTCCTGTAGTGATCTTTTTCCAAGTTAAACTATTATTCTTCTAACTTGGCTATACTGTACTGATGACGACTAATGAGTCAGAAACACGTGTCTGCAGTTGCATTCCATCTTTTTATATTGTTAATTTTGTATTCACATTCACATTGCTAGTTATTTGCCAATGATTTTTCTTTTCTATGTTTATAGTTGTACTCGCTTACTTAACATCCTTTATTTTTTAAGGTTTCGGCTTTTCTTTCCTCAGGTAGCTTTACCTCCGTGACTGTGTTGGTCGTCGCCCTGAAAGGCAGGGTCTTCTGACATTGTTGTCACAAATGGTAATATTGCTCCTGTAGTGATCTTTTTCGAAGTTAAACTATTATTCTTCTAACTGGGCTATACTGTACTGATGACGACTAATGAGTCAGAAACACGTATCTGCAGTTGCATTCCATCTTTTTATATTGTTAATTTGGATTCACATTCACATTGCGAGTTATTTGCCAATGATTTTTCTTTTCTATGTTTATAGTTGTACTCGCTTACTTAACATCTTTTATTTTATAAGGTTTTGGCTTTTCTTTCCTCAGGTAGCTTTACCTCCGTGACTGTGTTGGTCGTCGCCCTGAAAGGCAGGGTCTTCTGACATTGTTGTCACAAATGGTAATATTGCTCCTGTAGTGATCTTTTTCGAAGTTAAACTATTATTCTTCTAACTTGGCTATACTGTACTGATGACGACTAATGAGTCAGAAACACGTGTCTGCAGTTGCATTCCATCTTTTTATATTGTTAATTTTGTATTCACATTCACATTGCGAGTTATTTGCCAGTGATTTTTCTTTTCTATGTTTATACTTGTACTCGCTTACTTAACATCCTTCATTTTATAAGGTTTTGTCTTTTCTTTCCCCAAGTAGCTTTACCTCCGTGACTGTGTTGGTCGTCGCCCTGAAAGGCAGGGTCTTCTGACATTGTTGTCACAAATGGTAATATTGCTCTTGTAGTTATCTTTTTCGAAGTTAAACTATTATTCTTCTAACTGGGCTATACTGTACTGATGACGACTAATGAGTCAGAAACACGTGTCTGCAGTTGCATTCCATCTTTTTATATTGTTAATTTTGTATTCACGTACACGTTGCGAGTTATTTGCCAATATTTTTTCTTTTCTTGGTTTATAGTTGTACTCGCTTACTTAACATCCTTTATTTTTTAAGGTTTTGGCTTTTCTTTCCTCAGGTAGCTTTACCTCCGTGACTGTGTTGGTCGTCGCCCTGAAAGGCAGGGTCTTCTGACATTGTTGTCACAAATGGTAATATTGCTCCTGTAGTGATCTTTTTCCAAGCTAAACTTTTATCCTTCTAATTTGGCTATACTGTACTGATGACGACTAATGAGTCAGAAACACGTGTCTGCAGTTGCATTCCATCTTTTTATATTGTTAATTTTGTATTCACATTCACATTGCGAGTTATTTGCCAATGATTTTTCTTTTCTATGTTTATACTTGTACTCGCTTACTTAACATCCTTCATTTTATAAGGTTTTGTCTTTTCTTTCCCCAGGTAGCTTTACCTCCGTGACTGTGTTGGTCGTCGCCCTGAAAGGCAGGGTCTTCTGACATTGTTGTCACAAATGGTAATATTGCTCCTGTAGTGATCTTTTTCCAAGTTAAACTATTATCCTTCTAACTTGGCTATACTGTACTGATGACGACTAATGAGTCAGAAACACGTGTCTGCAGTTGCATTCCATCTTTTTATATTGTTAATTTTGTATTCACATTCACATTGCGAGTTATTTGCCAATGATTTTTCTTTTCTATGTTTATAGTTGTACTCGCTTACTTAACATCCTTTATTTTATAAGGTTTTGGCTTTTCTTTCCTCAGGTAGCTTTACCTCCGTGACTGTGTTGATCGTCACCCTGAAAGGCAGGGTCGTCTGACATTGTTGCCACAAATGGTAATATTGCTCCTGTAGTGATCTTTTTCGAAGTTAAACTATTATTCTTCTAACTTGGCTATACTGTACTGATGACGACTAATGAGTCAGAAACACGTATCTGCAGTTGCATTCCATCTTTTTATATTGTTAATTTGGATTCACATTCACATTGCGAGTTATTTGCCAATGATTTTTCTTTTCTATGTTTATAGTTGTACTCGCTTACTTAACATCCTTTATTTTATAAGGTTTTGGCTTTTCTTTCCTCAGGTAGCTTTACCTCCGTGACTGTGTTGTTCGTCGCCCTGAAAGGCAGGGTCTTCTGACATTGTTGTCACAAATGGTAATATTGCTCCTGTAGTGATCTTTTTCCAAGTTAAACTATTATTCTTCTAACTTGGCTATACTGTACTGATGACGACTAATGAGTCAGAAACACGTGTCTGCAGTTGCATTCCATCTTTTTATATTGTTAATTTTGTATTCACATTCACATTGCTAGTTATTTGCCAATGATTTTTCTTTTCTATGTTTATAGTTGTACTCGCTTACTTAACATCCTTTATTTTTTAAGGTTTCGGCTTTTCTTTCCTCAGGTAGCTTTACCTCCGTGACTGTGTTGGTCGTCGCCCTGAAAGGCAGGGTCTTCTGACATTGTTGTCACAAATGGTAATATTGCTCCTGTAGTGATCTTTTTCGAAGTTAAACTATTATTCTTCTAACTGGGCTATACTGTACTGATGACGACTAATGAGTCAGAAACACGTATCTGCAGTTGCATTCCATCTTTTTATATTGTTAATTTGGATTCACATTCACATTGCGAGTTATTTGCCAATGATTTTTCTTTTCTATGTTTATAGTTGTACTCGCTTACTTAACATCTTTTATTTTATAAGGTTTTGGCTTTTCTTTCCTCAGGTAGCTTTACCTCCGTGACTGTGTTGGTCGTCGCCCTGAAAGGCAGGGTCTTCTGACATTGTTGTCACAAATGGTAATATTGCTCCTGTAGTGATCTTTTTCGAAGTTAAACTATTATTCTTCTAACTTGGCTATACTGTACTGATGACGACTAATGAGTCAGAAACACGTGTCTGCAGTTGCATTCCATCTTTTTATATTGTTAATTTTGTATTCACATTCACATTGCGAGTTATTTGCCAGTGATTTTTCTTTTCTATGTTTATACTTGTACTCGCTTACTTAACATCCTTCATTTTATAAGGTTTTGTCTTTTCTTTCCCCAAGTAGCTTTACCTCCGTGACTGTGTTGGTCGTCGCCCTGAAAGGCAGGGTCTTCTGACATTGTTGTCACAAATGGTAATATTGCTCTTGTAGTTATCTTTTTCCAAGTTAAACTATTATTCTTCTAACTTGGCTATACTGTACTGATGACGACTAATGAGTCAGAAACACGTGTCTGCAGTTGCATTCCATCTTTTTATATTGTTAATTTTGTATTCACGTACACGTTGCGAGTTATTTGCCAATATTTTTTCTTTTCTTGGTTTATAGTTGTACTCGCTTACTTAACATCCTTTATTTTTTAAGGTTTTGGCTTTTCTTTCCTCAGGTAGCTTTACCTCCGTGACTGTGTTGGTCGTCGCCCTGAAAGGCAGGGTCTTCTGACATTGTTGTCACAAATGGTAATATTGCTCCTGTAGTGATCTTTTTCCAAGCTAAACTTTTATCCTTCTAATTTGGCTATACTGTACTGATGACGACTAATGAGTCAGAAACACGTGTCTGCAGTTGCATTCCATCTTTTTATATTGTTAGTTTTGTATTCACATTCACATTGCGAGTTATTTGCCAATGATTTTTCTTTTCTATGTTTATACTTGTACTCGCTTACTTAACATCCTTCATTTTATAAGGTTTTGTCTTTTCTTTCCCCAGGTAGCTTTACCTCCGTGACTGTGTTGGTCGTCGCCCTGAAAGGCAGGGTCTTCTGACATTGTTGTCACAAATGGTAATATTGCTCCTGTAGTGATCTTTTTCCAAGTTAAACTATTATCCTTCTAACTTGGCTATACTGTACTGATGACGACTAATGAGTCAGAAACACGTGTCTGCAGTTGCATTCCATCTTTTTATATTGTTAATTTTGTATTCACATTCACATTGCGAGTTATTTGCCAATGATTTTTCTTTTCTATGTTTATAGTTGTACTCGCTTACTTAACATCCTTTATTTTATAAGGTTTTGGCTTTTCTTTCCTCAGGTAGCTTTACCTCCGTGACTGTGTTGGTCGTCGCCATGAAAGGCAGGGTCTTCTGACATTGTTGTCACAAATGGTAATATTGCTCGTGTAGTGATCTTTTTCGAAGTTAAACTATTATTATACTAACTTGGCTACACTGTACTGATGACGACTAATTAGTCAGAAACACGTGTCTGCAGTTGCATTCCATCTTTTTATATTGTTAATTTTGTATTCACATACACATTGCGAGTTATTTGCCAATGATTTTTCTTTTCTATGTCTATAGTTGTACTCGCTTACTTAACATCCTTTATTTTATAAGGTTTTGGCTTTTCTTTCCTCAGGTAGCTTTACCTCCGTGACTGTGTTGGTCGTCGCCCTGAAAGGCAGGGTCTTCTGACATTGTTGTCACAAATGGTAATATTGCTCCTGTGGTGATCTTTTTCCAAGTTAAACTATTATTCTTCTAACTTGGCTATACTGTACCGATGACGACTAATGAGTCAGAAACACGTGTCTGCAGTTGCATTCCATCTTTTTATCTTGTTAATTTTGTATTCACATACACATTGCGAGTTATTTGCCAATGATTTTTCTTTTCTATGTTTATAGTTGTACTCGCTTACTTAACATCCTTTATTTTATAAGGTTTTGGCTTTTCTTTCCTCAGGTAGCTTTACCTCCGTGACTGTGTTGGTCGTCGCCCTGAAAGGCAGGGTCTTCTGACATTGTTGTCACAAATGGTAATATTGCTCCTGTAGTGATCTTTTTCAAAGTTAAACTATTATTCTTCTAACTTGGCTATACTGTACCGATGACGACTAATGAGTCAGAAACACGTATCTGCAGTTGCATTCCAATTTTTTATATTGTTAATTTGGATTCACATTCACATTGCGAGTTATTTGCCAATGATTTTTCTTTTCTATGTTTATAGTTGTACTCGCTTACTTAACATCCTTTATTTTATAAGGTTTTGGCTTTTCTTTCCTCAGGTAGCTTTACCTCGGTGACTGTGTTGGTCGTCGCCCTGAAAGGCAGGGTCTTCTGACATTGTTGTCACAAATGGTAATATTGCTCCTGTAGTGATCTTTTTCGAAGTTAAACTATTATTCTTCTAACTTGACTATACTGTACTGATGACGACTAATGAATCAGAAACACGTGTCTGCAGTTGCATTCCATCATATTATATTGTTAATTTTGTATTCACATTCACATTGCGAGTTATTTGCCAATGATTTTTCTTTTCTATGTTTATAGTTGTACTCGCTTACTTAACATCCTTTATTTTATAAGGTTTTGGCTTTTCTTTCCTCAGGTAGCTTTACCTCCGTGACTGTGTTGGTCGTCGCCCTGAAAGGCAGGGTCTTCTGACATTGTTGTCACAAATGGTAATATTGCTCCTGTAGTGATCTTTTTCCAAGTTAAACTATTATTCTTCTAACTTGGCTATACTGTACTGATGACGACTAGTCAGAAACACGTGTCTGCAGTTGCATTCCATCTTTTTATATTGTTAATTTTGTATTCACATTCACATTGCGAGTTATTTGCCAATGATTTTTCATTTCTATGTTTATAGTTGTACTCGCTTACCTAACATCCTTTAGTTTATAAGGTTTTGGCTTTTCTTTCCTCAGGTAGCTTTACCTCCGTGACTCTGTTGGTCGTCGCCCTGAAAGGCAGGGTCTTCTGACATTGTTGTCACAAATGGTAATATTGCTCCTGTAGTGATCTTTTTCGAAGTTAAACTATTATTCTTCTAACTTGGCTATACTGTACTGATGACGACTAATGAGTCAGAAACACGTATCTTCAGTTGCATTCCATTTTTATATTGTTAACTGGATTCACATTCACATTGCGAGTTATTTGCTAATGATTTTTCTTTTCTATGTTTATAGTTGTACTCGCTTACTTAACATCCTTTATTTTATAAGGTTTTGGCTTTTCTTTCCTCAGGTAGCTTTACCTCCGTGACTGTGTTGGTCGTCGCCCTGAAAGGCAGGGTCTTCTGACATTTATGTCACAAATGGTAATATTGCTCCTGTAGTGATCTTTTTCGAAGTTAAACTATTATTCTCCTAACTTGGCTATACTGTACTGATGACGACTAATGAGTCAGAAACACGTGTCTGCAGTTACATTCCATCTTTTTATATTGTTAATTTTGTATTCACATTCACATTGCGAGTTATTTGCCAATGATTTTCCTTTTCTATGTTTATAGTTGTACTCGCTTACTTAACATCCTTTATTTTATAAGGTTTTGTATTTTCTTTCCTCAGGTAGCTTTACCTCCGTGACTGTGTTGATCGTCGTCCTGAAAGGCAGGGTCTTCTGACATTGTTGCCACAAATGGTAATATTGCTCCTGTAGTGATCTTTTTCGAAGTTAAACTATTATTCTTCTAACTTGGCTATACTGTACTGATGACGACTAATGAGTCAGAAACACGTATCTGCAGTTGCATTCCATCTTTTTATATTGTTAATTTGGATTCACATTCACATTGCGAGTTATTTGCCAATGATTTTTCTTTTCTATGTTTATACATTTTTACCTCCGTGACTCTGTTTGTCGTCGCCATGAAAGGCAGGGTCTTCTGACAGTGTTGTCACAAATGGTAATATTGCTCGTGTAGTGATCTTTTTCCAAGTTAAACTATTATTCTTCTAACTTGGCTATACTGTACTGATGACGACTAATTAGTCGGAAACACGTGTCTGCAGTTGCATTCCATCTTTTTATATTGTTAATTTTGTATTCACATACACATTGCGAGCTATTTGCCAATGATTTTTCTTTTCTATGTAGTTGTACTCGCTTACTTAACATCCTTTATTTATTAAGGTTTTGGCTTTTCTTTCCTCAGGTAGCTTTACCTTCGTGACTGTGTTGGTCGTCGCCCTGAAAGGCAGGGTCTTCTGACATTGTTGTCACAAATGGTAATATTGCTCCTGTAGTGATCTTTTTCCAAGTTAAACTATTATTCTTCTAACTTGGCTATACTGGACTGATGACTAATGAGTCAGAAACAGGTGTCTGCAGTTGCATTCCATCTTTTTATATTGTTAATTTTGTATTCACATTCACATTGCGAGTTATTTGCCAATGATTTTTCTTTTCTATGTTTATAGTTGTACTCGCTTACTTAACAACCTTTATTTTATAAGGTTTTGGCTTTTCTTTCGTCAGGTAGCTTTACCTCCGTGACTGTGTTGTTCGTCGCCCTGAAAGGCAGGTTCTTCTGACATTGTTGTCACAAATGGTAATATTGCTCCTGTAGTGATCTTTTTCCATGTTAAACCATTATTCTTCTAACTTGGCTATACTGTACTGATGACGACTAATGAGTCAGAAACACGTGTCTGCAGTTGCATTCCATCTTTTTATATTGTTAATTTTGTATTCACATTCACATTGCGAGTTATTTGCCAAGGATTTTTCTTTTCTATATTTCTAGTTGTACTCGCTTACTTAACATCCTTTATTTTATAAGGTTTTGGCTCTTCTTTCCTCAGGTAGCTTTACCTCCGTGACTGTGTTGGTCGTAGCCCTGAAAGGCAGGGTCTTCTGACATTGTTGTCACAAATGGTAATATTGCTCCTGTAGTGATCTTTTTCCAAGTTAAACTATTATTCTTCTAACTTGGCTATACTGTATTGATGACGACTAATGAGTCAGAAACACGTGTCTGCAGTTGCATTCCATCTTTTTATATTGTTAATTTTGTATTCACATTCACATTGCGAGTTATTTGCTAATGATTTTTCTTTTCTATGTTTATAGTTGTACTTGCTTACTTAACATCCTTTATTTTATAAGGTTTTGGCTTTTCTTTCCTCAGGTAGCTTTACCTCCGTGACTGTGTTGGTGGTCGCCCTGAAAGGCAGGGTCTTCTGACATTGTTGTCACAAATGGTAATATTGCTCCTGTAGTGATCTTTTTCCAAGTTAAACTATTATTCTTCTAACTTGGCTATACTGTACTGATGACGACTAATGAGTCAGAAACACGCGTCTGCAGTAGCATTCCATCTTTTTATATTGTTAATTTTGTATTCACATTCACATTGCGAGTTATTTGCTAATGATTTTTCTTTTCTATGTTTATAGTTGTACTCGCTTACTTAACATCCTTTATTTTATAAGGTTTTGGCTTTTCTTTCCTCAGGTAGCTTCACCTCCGTGACTGTGTTGGTGGTCGCCCTGAAAGGCAGGGTCTTCTGACATTGTTGTCACAAATGGTAATATCGCTCCTGTAGTGATCTTTTTCCAAGCTAAACTATTATTCTTCTAACTGGGCTATACTGTACTGATGACGATTAATGTGTCAGAAACACGTGTCTGCAGTTGCATTCCATCTTTTTATATTGTTAATTTTGTATTCACATTCACATTGCGAGTTATTTGCCAATGATTTTTCTTTTCAATGTTTATAGTTGTACTCGCTTACTTAACATCCTTTATTTTATAAGGTTTTGGCTTTTCTTTCCTCAGGTAGCTTTACCTCCGTGACTGTGTTGGTCGTCGCCCTGAGAGGCAGGGTCTTCAGACATTGTTGTCACAAATGGTAATATTGCTCCTGTAGTGATCTTTTTCCAAGTTAAACTATTATTCTTCTAACTTGGCTATACTGTACCGATGACGACTAATGAGTCAGAAACACGTGTCTGCAGTTGCATTCCATCTTTTTATATTGTTAATTTCGTATTCACATTCACATTGCGAGTTATTTGCCAATTATTTTTCTTTTATATGTTTATAGTTGTACTCGCTTACTTAACATCCTTTATTTTATAAGGTTTTGGCTTTCCTTTCCTCAGGTAGCTTTACCTCCGTGACTTTGTTGTTCGTGGCCTTGAAAGGCAGAGTCTTCTGACATTGTTGTCACAAATGGTACTATTGCTCCTGTAGTAATCTTTTTCCAAGTTAAACTATTATTCTTCTAACTTGGCTATACTGTACTGATGACGACTAATGAGTCAGAAACACGTGTCTGCAGTTGCATTCCATCTTTTTATATTGTTAATTTTGTATTCACGTTCACATTGCGAGTTATTTGCCAAGGATTTTTCTTTTCAATGTTTATAGTTGTACTCGCTTACTTAACATCCTTTATTTTATAAGGTTTTGGCTTTTCTTTCCTCAGGTAGCTTTACCTCCGTGACTGTGTTGTTCGTCGCCCTGAAAGGCAGGTTCTTCTGACATTGTTGTCACAAGTGGTAATATTGCTCCTGTAGTGATCTTTTTCCATGTTAAACCATTATTCTTCTAACTTGGCTATACTGTACTGATGACGACTAATGAGTCAGAAACACGTGTCTGCAGTTGCATTCCATCTTTTTATATTGTTAATTTTGTATTCACATTCACATTGCGAGTTATTTGCCAAGGATTTTTCTTTTCTATATTTCTAGTTGTACTCGCTTACTTAACATCCTTTATTTTATAAGGTTTTGGCTCTTCTTTCCTCAGGTAGCTTTACCTCCGTGACTGTGTTGGTCGTCGCCCTGAAAGGCAGGGTCTTCTGACATTGTTGTCACAAATGGTAATATTGCTCCTGTAGTGATCTTTTTCCAAGTTAAACTATTATTCTTCTAACTTGGCTATACTGTATTGATGACGACTAATGAGTCAGAAACACGTGTCTGCAGTTGCATTCCATCTTTTTATATTGTTAATTTTGTATTCACATTCACATTGCGAGTTATTTGCTAATGATTTTTCTTTTCTATGTTTATAGTTGTACTTGCTTACTTAACATCCTTTATTTTATAAGGTTTTGGCTTTTCTTTCCTCAGGTAGCTTTACCTCCGTGACTGTGTTGGTGGTCGCCCTGAAAGGCAGGGTCTTCTGACATTGTTGTCACAAATGGTAATATTGCTCCTGTAGTGATCTTTTTCCAAGTTAAACTATTATTCTTCTAACTTAGCTATACTGTACTGATGACGACTAATGAGTCAGAAACACGTGTCTGCAGTTGCATTCCATCTTTTTATATTGTAAATTTTGTATTCACATTCACATTGCGAGTTATTTGCTAATGATTTTTCTTTTCTATGTTTATAGCTGTACTTGCTTACTTAACATCCTTTATTTTATAAGGTTTTGGCTTTTCTTTCCTCAGGTAGCTTTACCTCCGTGACTGTGTTGGTCGTCGCCCTGAAAGGCAGGGTCTTCTGACATTGTTGTCACAAATGGTAATATTGCTCCTGTAGTGATCTTTTTCCAAGTTAAACTATTATTCTTCTAACTCTGCTATACTGTACTGATGACGACTAATGAGTCAGAAACACGTGTCTGCAGTTGCATTCCATCTTTTTATATTGTTAATTTTGTATTCACATTCACATTGCGAGTTATTTGCCAATGATTTTTCTTTTCAATGTTTATAGTTGTACTCGCTTACTTAACATCCTTTATTTTATAAGGTTTTGGCTTTTCTTTCCTCAGGTAGCTTTACCTCCGTGACTGTGTTGGTCGTCGCCCTGAGAGGCAGGGCCTTCTGACATTGTTGTCACAAATGGTAATATTGCTCTTGTAGTGATCTTTTTCCAAGTTAAACTATTATTCTTCTAACTTGGCTATACTGTACCGATGACGACTAATGAGTCAGAAACACGTGTCTGCAGTTGCATTCCATCTTTTTATATTGTTAATTTCGTATTCACATTCACATTGCGAGTTATTTGCCAATTATTTTTCTTTTCTATGTTTATAATTGTACTCGCTTACTTAACATCCTTTATTTTATAAGGTTTTGGCTTTTCTTTCCTCAGGTAGCTTTACCTCCGTGACTGTGTTGATCGTCGCCCTGAAAGGCAGGGTCTTCTGACATTGTTGTCACAAATGGTAATATTGCTCCTGTAGTGATCTTTTTCCAAGTTAAACTGTTATTCTTCTAACTTAGCTATACTGTACTGATGACGACTAATGAGTCAGAAACACGTGTCTGCAATTGCATTCCATCTTTTTATATTGTTAATTTTGTATTCACATTCACATTGCGAGTTATTTGCCAATGATTGTTCTTTTCTATGTTTATAGTTGTACTCGCTTAATTAAAATCTTTATTTTATAAGGTTTTGGCTTTTCTTTCCTCAGGTAGCTTTACCTCCGTGACTGTGTTGGTCGTCGCCCTGAAAGGCAGGGTCTTCTGACATTGTTGTCACAAATGGTAATATTGCTCCTGTAGTGATCTTTTTCCAAGTTAAACTATTATTCTTCTAACTTGGCTATACTGTACTGATGACGACTAATGAGTCAGAAACACGTGTCTGCAGTTGCATTCCATCTTTTTATATTGTTAATTTTGTATTCACATTCACATTGCTGGTTATTTGCCAATGATTTTTCTTTTCTATGTTTATAGTTGTACTCGCTTACTTAACATCCTTTATTTTTTAAGGTTTCGGCTTTTCTTTCCTCAGGTAGCTTTACCTCCGTGACTGTGTTGGTCGTCGCCCTGAAAGGCAGGGTCTTCTGACATTGTTGTCACAAATGGTAATATTGCTCCTGTAGTGATCTTTTTCGAAGTTAAACTATTATTCTTCTAACTGGGCTATACTGTACTGATGACGACTAATGAGTCAGAAACACGTATCTGCAGTTGCATTCCATCTTTTTATATTGTTAATTTGGATTCACATTCACATTGCGAGTTATTTGCCAATGATTTTTCTTTTCTATGTTTATAGTTGTACTCGCTTACTTAACATCCTTTATTTTATAAGGTTTTGTATTTTCTTTCCTCAGGTAGCTTTACCTCCGTGACTGTGTTGGTCGTCGCCCTGAAAGGCAGGGTCTTCTGACATTGTTGTCACATATGGTAAATTGCTCCTGTAGTGATCTTTTTCCAAGTTAAACTATTATTCTTTTAACTTGGCTATTCTGTACTGATGACGACTAATGAGTCAGAAACACGTGTCTGCAGTTGCATTCCATCTTTTTATATTGTTAATTTTGTATTCTCATTCACATTGCGAGTTATTTGCCAATGATTTTTCTTTTCTATGTTTATATTTGTACTCGCTTACTTAACATCTTTATTTTATAAGATTTTGGCTTTTCTTTCCTCAGGTAGCTTTACCTCCGTGACTGTGTTGATCGTCGCCCTGAAAGGCAGGGTCTTCTGACATTTTTGTCACAAATGGTAATATTGCTCCTGTAGTGATCTTTTTCCAAGTTAAGCTATTATTCTTCTAACTTAGCTATACTGTACTGATGACGACTAATGAGTCAGAAGCACGTGTCTGCAATTGCATTCCATCTTTTTATATTGTTAATTTTGTATTCACATTCACATTGCGAGTTATTTGCCAATGATTTTTCTTTTCTATGTTTATAGTTGTACTCGCTTACTTAACATCCTTTATTTTATAAGGTTTTGTCTTTTCTTTCCTCAGGTAGCTTTGCCTCCGTGACTGTGTTGGTCGTCGCCCTGAAAGGCAGGGTCTTCTGACATTGTTGTCACAAATGGTCATATTGCTCCTGTAGTGATCTTTTTCCAAGTTAAACTATTATTCTTCTAACTTGGCTATACTGTACTGATGACGACTAATGAGTCCGAAACACGTGTGTGCAGTTGCTTTCCATCTTTTTCATAAATATATCATGATAGTAATGGGCTTAGAGGATTACCCATAATAAGCCCTGCACTGTTGTTTGTGTAAATTTGATTATTGAATTCAAAATAGTCTTGATTTATGCAAATTTCAAGAAGGTGTAAAATTTCAGATGCAATGATCTGATTTGTACTATTATGTTCTAAAAGGTTTTTAACCAAAACAAAAGTTTCTGTAGGAGGAACACTAGGAATAAGATTTTTTACGTCAAATGAAATTAGTCTGGAGTTGTTGGGCAATTGAAAATGTTGTATTTTATTAACTAGTTCTAGTGTATTCTTTTACGGTGAATTTAGGTGAAAATTTAGTGTATTCTGTAATAATATCTGACAGTTTTTTTGAAAGTTTATATGACGGAGCTGTATAAAAAGAAACTACAGGTCTTATTGGGTGGTCAGGTTTGTGTAGTCTTGTGTACAGTTCTTATATTGGTGGAGATACGTGGATGACATACTAGCCTGCTTTACAGGAACTAACAGACAACTTAACCAATTTCTATAATACATTAATTCACTTCATAGTAATATTGAGTTCCCAATAGAAACAGAACAGAATAATTCCATAAACTTTCTAGATGTAACGATTACCAGACTACACAACAAACATGAGTTCTCCGTATATCATAAACCTACCCATACTGACACAACTATACACAATTCATCATCCCATCCTACACAACACAAATTAGCAGCCTACCATAGCATGATACATAGACTGACAGAAATTCCTATGACAAAAAATAACTTCGAGACAGAACTAAATATCATTAGACAAATAGCAGTAAACAATGGCTATAACGAACAAACAGTTAACAACATTTTAAACCAAAAACTCCATAAGAAAGCCTTGAAATTAGTGTATCCACCACCACAGAAAGAACCCAGTACTATCTGCTCTCTCACATATACTGGCAAAATAACAACAAAAATAGCCAGATACATAAAAAAGAAAGGAATAACACCAGCTTTCAGAACTAACAACAACTTAAGCAAACATATTAAAAACAATAAAAGCCGAAAGAGAAAGCAACTACAGAGTGGTGTGTACAAACTAACTTGTGGTGACTGTCCGAAAACTTACATCGGTCAAACTGGCAGAACTTTTGACAAACGGATAGCAGAACACAAAAGGGTTTTCAACAATAGAAAAACAGACACTCCTACATACGCACTTCACCTTCTAGATCATAATCATTCTTTCAATGAAGATTTTCAAAATCTACATATTCAAAATAAAGGCCTTAAGCTATCACTTTTAGAATCAATGGAAATTAATAAATTGAAAAATACAGATATAATTCTGAATGACCAACTCGAGACAAACAGCTCCCCACTCCTCAACCTCTTCAGTTAAAGACTTAAAAAGGCAAACACATTGTAAAATATATCACTTGAGAAAGGCACTTTGCCGAAACAGCTGTAGTAATAACATAGTTGTAATAAATTTTGTGGAAATATAGAAAACAATCGTTTTTCAGTGTTTTATTGTGAGATAAAATGAACTTCCATCAAGTAACGGTCGAATCCATCAATTAAAATAGTAATTATTTAATAAAGTTCTCAAACCGATTGCTTCACGGATCGAGGTATCGCCAATTTTAAAATCGTCGCCTTCGATAATAAAATCAAAAACTTCCAAAAGCTGTTCACGAAAATCTGCTACAGATACTAAAACTACCAGAGATAATCTGCTTAGATAAAACTAACCGAGATTTAAAATTTCATCGCGTCTGACAAACTGTTCGCTTTTTTTTTCGAAACGAATTTGTTCTAAAGCAGTAATCCGTTTAGGTGAGCTAAATTGGCAAGAAAAGACGATATTCTTTATTTTTTTACACGTATTATGCAAAACTAAATTCATTATATGCGCATAATAGTGAGTAAATAAAACTTGTGATGCAATATGTAGTTTAAACTTTTGCCTGGAGACCATGCAATTCACCACACATCACAGCAACGCCGTCATAAGATTGCCCCAGTTTGCCCTACCAATTTATTTTTGATATCAAAAAATTCTAATCTGTTCTTTAAAACATCAAAAATATATTCTGCCTTATTGCTTTTACTCACGTCTCTAAAACCTAAAAACCTCTCATAAATATTACCACGTAACGGCGTAACGCGTATCGAACAACAATAATTGATAATTGTGAATGACATGATAATCAGAAGTTTCATCTACTTCCAGCGAAAAGCAAATGGTTTTCTAAATCTCAGATTCAATAACGTTATTCAAAATGTAACTATTTGATTATATGTATTAGTTCATTCTGTATTACGAATACACTTCGAATCAGAAAGTAAGTATTTCTAAAACAATTTTATTATTTTCTCCATAATGACTTTGATTTTTAACAAATGCTTCGATCCATTATGTCCACTAAATGATAATTCCTGACAACTTAAAAAAATTACAATATCAATTAAACGACGTAAAACGGCGTGATTATTTTTGACAATTTCTGCCGATGCGATCTGGCGATGCCAAATGAAACACTACCGACCGGTAGATTTAAATATGCCGTACCTGACTACGGAGAGAATGTATGTTCGCTTGCTCATCGACTTGCTATTTCGTTAAGTTTTACGTGTAAATCGCCAGCTACGGATGAGTTGGGTACGGCTAGCCGAAAAGTCAGATGAATGTCTCGGATCATTCATTTTTTGAGAAGTCTGTTATGCGCAGGGATCACTTAACGCTCGGATTGATCAAATCCTTTTAAAAAACATGAATAAAATTTAGTCTGTATTATCTGACAGATTTTTTTTACTTCACAGATACAAATATTAAAAAAATTGGACATCTTGGATATTAGTGCACCTTAATATGTCTGTGTAGATTTTGGCATTGGATCCGACCATCACTTGTAACACCGTTGCCGTACCCTCTATTTTTTCATACTATCACGTTACAATTTTTTGTGATATTATACACGAGCAGGACACCCTCAAAAAAACGCTTAATTTTCGAGATACTGACCACGGAGGGGTGAATGACAAATTTTATTCATTTCGAGGGTGCTGAAAACGAAAATGAGGTTTATTTTGAATTTTATGTGGGAGAACATTGTCAAAATCGCAATTTTAACCTAAAAATAAAAAAAAATGAAATCAGGCTTTTTGCGTTTACCTCGCTACAAATCTGTTCCATTTTAATATTTTTTTCTGAAATTTTTACAGTATATAGCTCGTAACATTTCTGAAGACAAGGGTACCTGCTTCAAGTTTTTATTCTTATCATGATAAAGGTTATGAATTTTTCAAAGAAAAAGGTGCGGATTTGTGCATTGCAAAGTATCGCAAAAGTTGTGTGACGAAGTTTAAAATTTAGCTTCTTAATCACGTTTATTTGAAAGTAGAGAGTACAAAGAAGTTTTCTGGTAAGTATTAGATCAAAATGTTTTATAGAAAAAACATTAGTGCAACTTTTAATGTCGACATTAGAAATCCCCAATATAACCCTTATTTTTTGACGGACAGACAATCTAGGTCTAATTTCTCACCTTTAGTACTATCCTTGGATTATAAGCTTTCATTTGACACCTCACTTGTCATTCTACCTAGTATATTGACGGAGCAGTAAACGTTCTTATTCTATTATGCTTGTAGGTACATTTAACATTGGTTGAAATTATGAAAGAAATGGCATGGCAACACTGTGCCGCACAAACATAAGATTCAGCTGTGCCTTACATAGGGTGCACTAATAGCCAATATGTCCAAAAATCTATCTATATAAACGTGTGGGTCAGCACTGCCGACCCTGACCGGCCGCCACTGACCCATATTACAGTATCCTGACTTTTCCCGTCCTTTCAACCTCACTACAGATGCAAGTAATTTTGCACTAGGAGCCGTACTTAGTCAAGGAAAGTTTGGATCCGATTTGCCGATTGCTTATGCAAGCAGAACCTTGAACGATTCGGAAATAAATTACTCAACTTTTGAGAAAGAGTTACTGGCGATAGTATGGGCTGTCAAATATTTTCGCCCATATTTATTTGGACGACGTTTTACTATTATTACTGATCATAAACCACTGGGGAAGTATGGAGAGCATTGGGAGAGACAGGAACAAGGTGGCTAGCAGGTCTATTTAATAGAATTATGGAAGTTGGACAAATGCCAGACGAATGGAGAAGCAGTATACTGGTACCTGTTTACAAAAACAAGGGAGATATACAACAATGTACAAACTACAGGGCTATAAAACTGCTTAGCCACACCATGAAAATATGGGAAAGAGTAATTGATAGACGGATACGTGAAGAGACCGAAATATCCGAGAATCAATTTGGCTTTATGCAGGGTAGATCAACAACAGATGCAATTTTCACTATAAGGCAGTTGATGGAAAAATACAGGAGTAAAGAAACAAACGCTCATATGGTATTCATTGATCTTGAGAAAGCATATGATAGAGTTCCTCGAGAGATTCTGTGGTGGGCACTCAATAAGAAAGGAGTCCCTGGTGAATATGTAAAGATTGTGAGGGATATGTATGAGGGAGTAACGACTAGTGTTAGGACAGGTGTGGGAGAGACTGATAAATTTCATGTGAAAGTAGGATTGCATCAAGGTTCTGTGCTTAGTCCGTATTTATTCTCATTAGTTTTGGACCAGATAACAGCGAAAATACAGGGTAACATTCCATGGTGCTTAATGTATGCTGATGATGTCGTGTTAGTAGGAAATAGTGAAAGAGACTTAGAACAAAAACTGGAACAGTGGAGACAAGCTCTGGAGGAAAAAGGTTTAAAACTTAGTAGGACAAAAACAGAGTATTTGGAATGTTCATTTAAAGATGGAGCTACTACAAATAAAATGGTATCTTTGGATGGTGAAATGATTGTAAAAAGCAATAGTTTTAAGTACCTAGGATCGGTATTACAGAGTAATGGAGAAATAGATGGAGATGCATGCAGTAGAATTAGGGCTGGATGGATGAAGTGGAAAGAAGCGAGTGGTGTGTTGTGTGACAGAAAAATTCCAATGAAGCTGAAGGGAAAATTCTATAAAACAGCCATAAGACCAGCTATGATGTACGGAACTGAATGTTGGGCAGTGAAAAAGAAAGAGGAACAGCGAATGCATGTGGCGGAAATGAGAATGCTTAGATGGATGAGTGGAGTGACAAAGAAGGATAAAATTAGAAATGAGTATATTAGGGGAAGTCTAGGTGTGGCACCAATTGATGCCAAAATGAGAGAGCATAGGTTAAGATGGTTTGGTCATGTTCAACGTCGAGACGTTAACCACCCAATACGAAGAATAGCTGAAGTGCAGATTCCTGGAAGGAGTAGGAGAGGAAGACCAAAGAAGACCTGGGGGGAGACGATAAGGCAGGACATGTTGGTAAAGGGGATTAACATTGATATGGCCCAAGATAGAATTGTGTGGAGAAATGCAATTAGGGAAGCCGACCCCGCATAGGGATAAGGCAAAGAGAATGATGATGACTGATCATAAACCACTACAGTGGTTATTTTCACTAGTAATACCACTAGAGGTCAAATTATTTCCGGAAATTTTTTTGAGATCATGAATATTTTGAAAATTTCCCGAGTCGCAGACGAGGGAAATTTTCTAAAAATATTCATGATCAAAAAAAAATTTCCGGATATTAATTTGACTTCGCGTGGTATTCGGTAAGAAAATTCCACACCAAATTTGCATTTGAAAATCCAAAGCTGCATGAACAGATTAATAGCGCGCCATAGGTTTGTCAGCAATTATTTAGGCTTTCAAATTCGTAATTTCTACTCATTGTAGTTGCATGGGAATACCATTTCAAGATAGAAAATAGTATATTCTTCAATTTTACATAAGTTTTGAGTAACTACAAGTGATAGAAAATGAATCAAAACTAAATTATGTAAACAAATAAAAACCAGTCTGTCAAAAATGTTCTGTTATTGTAAACGTCAAAAAATTTCCACTATAATTCGCTGTTGGGTACCCCACGAGCAAAAAATTTTCGATAAAATACCTCCGTTGCCATGGTGATCTGTCAAAATAACGTATTTTGATTGGTTCAAAATTACAGGTGTGGAATTTTCTTTGAAAGACCCCAGCTCCAAACTTGTAAGATGGCGTCTGAAACTAGAAGATATGATTACGAAACTATTTATAAAAAAGGATCTTTAAACACAAATTGCGATATATTATCCAGAATAGAACTAAACGTCAATGAAACAAAAAATTTGGAAAACTCAAAAAATATTTTTGAATATATGGAAACACTAAACGAACAAGCTCAAAAAGATATTCCCAACGAACCAGAAACAGAATCACTAATTGTTGAAATATATGAAGAGAATAGACAAGAAGAAGAACCTTATGACGGCGAGACGATACATACCAATATAGAAAACCCTATTCCCGGAATTCCTATTTCCGAAAGTCCTGTAAACACGGGAATTAACCAAATTTTTATCTCAGAAGTCAATTTTAATCCTGCTAAACCCACTATAATTAAAATATTTGACAAAAGACAAAGATTTCTTGTCCAGCTTTCAAAAAATAATTTTGAGCGTGACGTGATTGATTTTATTAAAGGATATACCGTACCCAAATTAAAATATCGATGTTCCTATAAACGAAATTAAGGAAATAATTCAAAACTATCATGAAGGCAAGCAAAATCATCGAGGTTTAAATGAAACAGATAGCCGAATTAAATCATTATATTATTGGCCCAATCAAAGAGCCTCCATACAAACTTATATATATATATATATATATATATATATATATATATATATATATATATATATATATATATATATATATATATATCAATCGGTTTTAAAACGTCTTGCGACGTTGTCCGATGCCTAATTTCCATGACACTCTATCATCCCATTGGCCCTCTCTAAGATCTCTTGCGCTCATCGCCTTCGTTACTCCCTCTCTCCAAGATTTCTTGGGTCTTCCTCTCTTTCTGCGGTTTGGTGGTACCCATTGCATAATTATTTTAGGGAGTCTTGAGTTATCCATCCTCTGGACGTGTCCGTACCATATCAGCTGTTTTCTTTCTATGTCTGTTGTTAGAGAGCCGTCCACCCCCATTCGCTGTCTTATCTCATCATTACGTATTCTCTCTCTGCGTGACACTCCTACTGATCTTCTAAAAGCGTCCATTTCTACTGCCTCCAGTTTTCTTCTGTTGTTTTCGGTTATCCGCCAAGTTTCTGCTCCGTACAATAGACTGCTTTTAATAAGAGATTCGTAGATATTGTGTTTTCTTCTTTTTCCTATTTCATGATTCCACAGTACGCTGTTTAGACAACCTATTGTTTTTCTGGATTGTGTTATTCTTCTCTTTATTTCTTCATCATCTTTCCCCGTTGTGTCAAAAACGATTCCCAGATATGTGTAATGGTCGCAGGGCATGATGATTTCATTATTTTCTAAAGTGATGTTCGATAGTTCGGTACCTATTGGCAGGTATTTTGTTTTTTCTGTATTAATTTCTAGTCCCCACTTTCTATATTCTTCTTGTAATTTCCTTGCCATGTACTCTAAATCATCTTTATCGTTTGCTATAACAACCTGGTCATCAGCAAACTGCAATGTATATAAGCAAATCTCTCCAAGGTCTACGCCCATGCCTCTGCATTTTCGTTTCCACTCTTTCAATGCTTTTGCAACATATATTTTAAATAAGGTCGGTGATACACAACACCCCTGACGTAGACCTTTATTAACCAGGAAGCTTTGCGATAATCTGTTTCCAGTTTTTATTTGTGATGTTGACCCTTCATACAAATTTCTTAAGGCTTTTATTAAGGTGACACTAATATTCGTCTGTCGTAACACGTTCCAGAGTTTGTTTACAGGAACTGTATCGTACGCCTTCTGCAAGTCAATAAACATGAGGTGGGTTTCTTGATTTGTGCTTAATTTTTTTTCTATTAGTTGTTTGAGGCAGAAGATATTATCAGTACAGCTTCTTCCTGTTCGAAAACCGGATTGTTCTTCTTCCTCTTGGTCTTTGTACTCCTTCTCAATGCGGTCTCTAATTATTCGTCCATACAAACGGCTGAATGTACTAGTCACTGATATCCCTCTATAGTTTTCACATTTAAGCTTATCTCCTTTCTTATGAATCGACGAAATATAAGCAATTTTCCACTCGTCGGGTACGGGAGAACCATTTATAAATTGATTTATGCACCAAGTGATGGTTTCAAACAATTTTTGTGATCCACATTTTATTAGTTCGGCTGGGATATCCCCTGGTCCTGGAGACCTACCGTTTTTCAGTTCTTTTATAGCTTTTCTAATTTCTGTCACTTGTATTGTTATATCTTCTCCTTCAATGTTAACCTCTGTTGGTGATTGAGTTAAGTATTCGTCCCTATTTTCTGTCAGTAGTTCCCCATAGTACTTTTCCCATTTTTGTGTGGATATTAATTGAATGTTTGTGCTCTTCCTTTCGTTAGTTCTTATTTTATTGAGGAACTTCCATGTTTCTGTACATTTTCTGCCTCCCAGGTAGGTATTCATTTCCTGGCACTTCTTATCCCACATTTCTCTTTTTGCTTTTACTGTTGTTCTTCTTGTTATTCTTTTGAGTTCCAGGTATTCATCTCTATCTTTTTGTTGTTTACTGCTCAGCCATCTGATATACGCTTGCTTGTTCTCTTCTACGAGTGCTTCTATTTCTTTGTTCCACCATAGTTTTTCACTTTGTCTTTGAGTGTTAAAGCCGAGTGCTTCTTCTGCAGCTTTTTTAACGCTAACGACTACGTTTCTATATACCTCCTCTACTGTTGATGTTTCTGTTATATTCATTAGTTTGCCATCCAGTCTTTGTTGATATAGTATTCTTGTACTCTCTTGGGTCAAACTATCCAAATTATAACTTCTTTTTTCCAAAGTTTCTTCTTGTTGGGGTTGACAATTTGTTTGATTATGTGTTATTTTATATCTAAATGGACAGGTTACTTTTGATTTTACGACATAATGATCTGAACCACATGTTATTCCTCTGTATGCTCTTGTGTCCTGTACTTGCATATTAGTATTTTGTTTTATGATGACATAGTCTATAATTGATTTTAAATTTCTTGTAGTTTGGATCCAGGTGTACTTGTGTACATCTCTATGTTTAAAAAATCCATTGGTTATTTTTAATTGATGGTTTTCACATATTTCAATTAGCCTCTCACCATTATCATTCTGGTTTATTTCTCCGTAGGGACCTACCACCTTATTATCTACTTTACGACCTACTCTACTGTTCAGGTCTCCCATAACTATCAATTCTCTTCTATTTCCAATTTTCGTAATTTCGTCGTTAACTTTAGCAAAGAACTCATCTTTGTTTGTGTAAGGTTCATCATCACTGATTGCATAAATCCCAAGTATTGTAATAGGTTTTTCTTTTATCGTTATGTTTACTCTTATTATATTTTCGTCTATTGCTTCAAAGTCAGTGATTTTATGTTTATGTTTTTTGTGTATTAGAACGGATACTCCTCTTTTCGCTCTCTCGTGTTTTGAAACTCCGCTGAATATATGTACATAATTGTTTACTTTTTCTATACCTATTCCTTTCTTCTTTGTTTCGGTTAAGACAACTATATCCATATCTAGTTTTTTAATTTCTTCAGTTATTTCTTCCATCTTTCCGCTGATACTCTGCACATTCCAGGTGCCAATGTTCATAATCCTTTTCCGTCGCCGAAGTCGTTTATTATTTAATCCGTCCGAGATTCCGAAGCAATCTTTAGGCTTTTTGGTATTTTTCTAATTTTTACAAGTGACAGGGAACCGGCCTGACGTCTTAACCCCCTACCTGGAGGACCGGGTAATTTGTAATCAAGGTTTTGTTCCTTTAGATTGGTTGTCTTACAGGACTAAAGAGCCCAATCTGCTCCTTTTCTTTCGCCGTCGATGTTTCTTCGTCAACCAGAATCCACAACCGCCCATTTTAGATCCGATTCTGCAGTGGTATGCCGAAAAAACAGGCCTGCCACTTCCGCCATTGACGCCGAACCGAAGATCCTCTTCTACGCCGTCTCCGCCGTTGTGGTCTTCACCCGTATCCCTGGGCAGGGGTCCGCGTTATACCCCACAGAACTGGGTCCCTACCTGAACTTCGCCACCTGTTCACTCCGGCCTACTGAAGTGAGAGGTGCCCACCCCCGCGACATGGACGCGTCAGGTAGGAATTACCCATGTGAGTGTTAGAGAAGATGGCTCTAACACTAAATGGGCCGAGTTAATGAACATGTGTGATCCCATGCTCAAAGGCAAACAAACTTATATTAACGAAAGCGAAATATGCCAAATAACAAAATATGATAGAACTCCTATAAAGCAAACATTTAACATTACTCCTACAGCAATTAAGCCTTTTCAGATTTTACATTTAGATTCCATAACACTTGAAAATACCAAATTTCTAACGATAGAAGATTCCTTCTCCAAATATGCCCAACTTTACAAACTTAATTCTGTCCAAGGCATCGAAGTAGCTAACGCTTTGATTAGATATTTCACCCATCATTGTTTTCCAGAACAAATCACAACGACTTATTAGCATTACACAAGGTAAAAATTAACTTTATCTCCTCCCAGCATCCATAATCAAACGGTATAGCTGAAAGATTTCACTCAACTATTATAGAACATATCAGATTGCTAAATAATCAAAATGAGTATAAAACCGACCCAATCGAACAAAAAGTAAATTATGCATTATTAGCATACAACAGTAGTATTCACTCAGTAACAAAAATGAAACCCTATGAACTAGTTACGGGACATTTAGACAATAACTCCCCATTCAATATTGACCTAGAGCAACAATAAATTAATAATTATATCTCTAATCATAAAGATAAAATGAAATTACTTTATTCTAGTATTAACGAAAAAATTCAACAAAATAAAGCGATAACTATAAACAAAGCAAATGAAACACGGGAAGAATTACCACAAAAAATTTCTACCGAAGTATTTGTGCGAAATAAATAAATAAAAGGCAAAACTAAAAATAAATATGACAAGGAAAAATTAAATCCGTAGATAAAGATAAGAAAACAGCAAAAATTATCAAGCGACATAAAAATACTACCGAAAACATTCACCTTTCAAATGTAAAACGACCTAAACGGAAAACTTATATTTTTCCAAGTTTGTCACAATCAACACAAGAATAAAGAATTATTCCAATAAATAAAGAATCTGCAAACTCCTTATCTCTAGTCATATGTTTGTATATTTTTAATTGTAGAGTAACATTGTAATTAAAGCCACTGGTAATTAAATATGATAACTTGAGTATAATTTCAGTATAGTAAAAAATTAACATTTTTCTAAAAGGTAATTTCGTTGTATCAGGGACGTACAATTACATTTATTATTTATTCACTATATCAAAAATAGCCTACAAAAGAATAAACAAAAAAATATCTTTATTTTATAAAACACAATCACCTTTTAAGTAAAATACGAAAATATATTAGATTTTGAGTCCATTTTGGAAATCACTTGTAAAACAGAGAAAAATAAAATTACCTTTTCTTACTTATTCTAATTTCTAATTGTAACTTATTTTCTAACAATCCCTATCAGTTTTGAGAACATCTTCGATTTTTACTAATCCCCTTACTAATAATAATTATTACCTATCCTCATAAAAAATGAGTCAGAATTTGTAGTAATAAAACATAATATAAGATATTTTCTGAAATATAAAAATTCATTAATACCTCTCAACGACATTTGCACCACCCATGGTAAAATGTCCTAGTATCCAAGCGAAGAACAAAATTTGGTCTCCAAAACAACCAAAAACTATCCAAGGCAACCACATCGAAATCATACCAGAGATGAACCAATTTTTGGCCGTAATTCCTATGAAGAAAAAACTAATTTTCAAATTTTCCGAAGAAGTACAAATTAAAACACTGACAGGCATCTTCCTGATCAAAATACTCAGTGTACTATCCTTTTCAAAAACCAAGAACTAGTATGTATTCCGAAAGCGAACTTTTGGACAGCCAATATTAATTTCAGAGCCGCTATTAAACTTCAGACAGTTAAAATTATTGCAACTATGAAAATACACAGTACATAGGGAAAATTACAGATCCAACATTTGGACCATCGTACCTACTATATCTTACCAACATATTAACAATAATCTACATTGCCTATAAGAAAAGAAACAAAAAGAAGAGAAAAGAAAAAAAAGAAGAAGTCAAACATACTGATCCTGTTGATTCCAGTTCAAAATTTTCTCATTCCACAACAGGCCTCATTTTAGGGGAAGAGGAGTAATAGAGAGACGCCTATGGATTTCCAGCTTAGAAGTGATGACATGGTACTTTGACTTTGAACTCATGAGTGCTGACGCTATATGAAATCGTGTGAACTGTTATATTGCATTTTTCATAATGTTTAATTAAAATTGTATTCTTAGTCATAGTCAGTCTAGATTCTGCTTTTATTTTAACTAGTTGTTTTAGCTCTAATAAAGTTTTTTAAAAAGTCTTTCGGTATTCCCAAATATTAGTTTGATGAACTACATATTATCTTAACTTTGTTTATTCTTATTATGTTTAAAATTGTGTTCTAACAGTTTAAATTAACTGAAATAATAGTTTTTCATACAAGGTTGTCAACAACAGATAACAATTAACATATATAACCAATCAAAGATTTAAATAAATTTTACAGATATTTAAAATAAAGAGGAATAAATAAAACAGTGTAAATTACAGTACAGTCTACTATAATATAAACTTTGTATATTATATTACTTATGAATTACATTATTTGCATGTATCTGATTTGCTTCTTTTCTTTTCTTGACATATCTTTCATGTCTACGTTTTATTTCCAGAATTTCCTTCATCTCTTCCTTATCTTCATCCTAAATATAATACAAAATATTTATTAAAATATCTATTATATTATATGCAATATACATACATATTGTACCTACAGTATGAACGTTTGCAAGAAAAACAAAATTTGTTTAATTTATTAATGTTTTATATTTTAATAACAATTTCCCGAGTGGAAGTCGAAACGTAGAATAAATTTAATTTCTAACTAATATTGTGGCTTATTCCCAATTATAATAGTAAATTTAAACTGGAGTATTAGAATAGTATATTACTTTATGAGGCGGAGAAGCATGACTTTTCTTGACGCTCCCGGTATTACGCGCCGAACGAAGTGAGGCGCGTAATAGAGGGCAAGTCAAGAAAAGTCGCTTCTTTGCCGAATAAAGTATACTATTTTTTCTTCAAACGTAGCAATTTTCGACCATAAATAGTACAATTCATACGCTATTTTTACTCGAAATTAACTGTGACAACTATCAAAGTCGTCTAGATGTTAGAAATTAAAATAATTAAGTCGTCGGAATGATTGCTGAAAGTTGTGCTCGACCATCAGTATCATCAACAATTACCAATGCGTATCAAGAGTCGGGAACATTTTTGCACGGTTTCAACTTTGAAAATGCCTCATTAACTAATTGTACTTTTAATATTACTATAAATAAAAATGATGTTTAATTGTTGTTAATGACATTTGTATTGTTGCTTTGTGACATGTTTCATATTGTTGCCATGACAACATTTTTCCCTCCGCCGTAAAGAAATGGGAAAAAAAAACTGCTGCCGGCGGAGACATCAAACTTTGACAGGATCAAGTTAGATAAGTAATGTCATCATTATTTGACGTTTGAAGAAAAAATATATTACAACTTAATCTACTCTAAACTACTATTTAAAAAACAAAAAAGAATATAATTACCGACTGATTTAACCGCAGAACTAAAGCCTGTTTTCCATCAGACATTGGTTGTGAGTAAACCATTAGCTGACGATGCCTCTCTGGAGGGCTTACACCTCTTTCAACCACAAGTACAATTCTAGCCCACTGAAAATGGGTTAACATGTAAAGTTTCAGAAAAAATATGTTTTTCAATTAATCATAATATTACTTATCGCTTAAATATAAATTTTTTTTGACTCTATTTTTTTACAGTATTCAACTGCTGAGGCTAGGTAATTTAATGGAATAAATAATTGTTTTTAAAATCATCTTAACTAATATTTTATTGATATATTCGCCTGAATATTTGCTAAAATTGTTCATGGTGTTTTATTTGACAAGTTGTAAAACATTAATAAATGTCATTAATGTCACTTAATGTTAATTTTTGCATGGCAACGAAGGGCATCTGACGTAATAATTAACGACGGGAAATTATCGAAAAAAATTCCTGCTGCAATTTTTTTTCTTGTAAGTTTTTATTGGCCAGAATCTCTATGAATGAAATAATCATCGTCATTCTATTTGCCATTATCCCTAATTGTATTTCTCCATAAGTTTTTAGCTTGGGTCATATCAACACCAATCCGCTTTACCGATATGTCCTGCCTAAACGTCTTCCCCAGATCTTCTTTGGTCTTCCTCTCATGCTTCTTTGAGGAACCAGCAGTTCAGCTATTCCTATTTAAAAAATTACAACGTAAAAAAATAAACCAAGGAGCTACTATGATTTAAAATGGAAAACGATGTAACATAATGCAGTTAATTATATTAATATTCTAATAAAATTCATACCTGTCTTTGCCACTCGTTTCTTGTTTCTGCTATCTTCTGGTAAGTATTTCCCATCATGGCTATTAACATGTTTATTAATAAAATAGCAACGATTGCCATAAATATTACAAAAAGAATCTGAAACAGAATAACCTCCATCTATAAAAATCAATGTAGCTGTTTGTAATGATATATAATATAAAATTAATAACGTAGAATATTAACAAAGCAAAATAAAAAGTATAGTATAATACATTTATATATTTTTATTTTATATTTCTCATGAAATTAATATTATCAGTTTTACATATTCTACGATTATATCAACCAAGATCTAAATATTGTCTTTTTTATGAGTTGCATTTTAATGTGCACGTTCATTTTTTATATCAATCCAGACTCAGGCAATAACGGATCTTATAAAATATTTTTCTATGGATGCTATACAATGTGCAACTTCTCTCACTACTTATTACAATACATTCAAAACGAGAAATATTTTTTCTCACGGGTTCTCCGTCCGTTTTCCATACATATGATCGCCGTTTCCATGGTAACATGCACAATACAAACACAATTATTATTGGTAAACAAAATGTGTTGAAGCAAAACTTACTAGGAATTGCCTTTTAAAACTGTTCAAATATAACTGTTAATTATAATTTTAAATAAATAAAGTATATAAATATTAAGAATATTAAATAACTACATATATAGGTGTATATGTATTTTATTTCAATTTAGGCATATAATATACCTAAAAGCACCTAAATTATTTAATTTTGAAGTTTGAACTCTTGACAAAAACGCATCCATAGAAATAGTACAGTGTACAACACGTGATAAAGTGACATATTGCTTGCTTGATTTGCGGCACGAGGCGAGAAATATGTCTTTTTTCTCACTTGTTGTACAATATACTATAATCTGTACAAAAAACACTTCAAAAGTGTTTTAAGTGAGAAAAAAATCTAATAGGCTAAGATTCGATGCTCACGGTGGCCATTCTATGGGTGCAGTCGTCCAATCCATCGTCCGGGAAAAACTGTTTAGATGCTGTTCTTGAGAAAATTTTGTGAATGATTTGAGGATGAGTTGAACGACGTAGACCCATAGAATGGCCAGTGTAATCACCGAATCTTTCCCTATTAATTTTTTGTCTCAATGAAAGAAATGGCGGTATCCGGTTGCCTTCAACATGGGGACTTCTCCACAAGTACAATAACACACAGTCCTCTCCGTCTACCAATCCAGATTCCGTCAAGAACCAACGCCAACCCAAACGCAACGTTATCATCGACAGGGCCACGTTTAGGTCAATTGACGCCCTAGGCAATTCTCTAGTAGCCGCCCTTCAACCATGTACTATTTTTGCGAAAAAAAATTGCAGAAATTTGCAAAAACACTAAAAATGGATTTAAACTACGATGTGTATATACCTATAACAGAAAAATTGTCATTCCAGTTCGATCACATGGGAGACTTCTTTTCAAAAAAGACTATTCAAAAAAATTTTTTTTTCTTGACAAAATCGACAAATTAATTGAACTTGTTCTTGCGTCATACTTGATGAGAAATTATTTTTAATTCTTGACATTTTCGAAAATGACCTTTCCGCGGACACGTTGGCACCTGGGATACACAAGTAAATGTGCAAAGCAATGTCAAAATTAGGGAAAATATCTTTCAATCCACTTAGTGCAGTCACTGAAGGTTTTCACCTCCGATATCGTTGAACCTCCATCAATTTTCATGAAAATTGGTGAGTAGTTAGAGGATACCTCAAGGAACAAAGTTGACATGATGCCAACTTGCTCTTTTACCGTGGTGGTGAATGCCACCCCTTCTCGAGGATGAAAATTATTTTTTTTAATAATTTTTTAAATCAATAGAGAGACAAATTCTAAGCAAAATTTGTTATATAAAGTTATTAATATAAATCAATACTTATTGAGTTATTAAAAATAAAATATTTTATTTTTTCGTAAAAAAATGCATATTTTAAAGCTGTTTTTCACGTAGAACTCAATAACTATAAGCTTTTACAAAAAAGTTATTATCAAAATTGAAGATAATAAAAAGTTGAATACACTCCTTTCTGAAAGAACTAAACTAATGTTAATTCAAAGTGAGTTATCGTTAATTGAATGTATATTTTTTTCGATGAGTACTCAAATTTAAGTATTCAAGCTTAAATAACGGGAAAAATATGCATTTTATAAAATATACCTACTAAACACTACTAAACTACTAAAGTACTTCGGAGTACCTATCAAATGAGCTCCAGTAGAAGTCAGTATCATCACAATTAAGCAAGTTATGATGAAAATAAGAGAACCCTTTAGAACTTTTTAGGAAAAAGTGAAAAATAAAACATACGCCATTTCCAAAAAAAAATTAAAATTTATAGTAGTCCTTAGAAGAATTTCTTTATATTAGCATAATTAATGATTTCAACAATTTTGACTGGTTTAGAATGCATATTATTAAAAAAAAGATATAATTTAAAAAAATCAGAATTTTTAAAATTATCGTAATTTTCATTTTTTTTGATAATAACTCCAAAAATATTCAATATACGTAAAAATTGATATATGTATAACCAAATTTTAGTTTTATCTATATCAAATATTTTAAATTTATATAACTATATAAAACTATAGGGTATATAACTATAGGGTAAAGAATAACCGAGATAGAAACGTTTAAAGCTTAAATTTTGCTGCAAGAACCATGTAACCGGGGCCATTTAACCTTTTATTTTTAAAAAAGTAAGGGGTTTAAAAGATTAAATTCAACATGGTTTATTAGTCAATAAAATTAACTTTCAAATGATGTTAAGGCAAACCTAATATCGTAAAAATTAAAGGAGTTATTTAAAAAAAAAACAATAACTTTTTTGGAAAAATTCTTAAAAGATAAATTTTGAAAATATTTGGTGCATAAATTTTAATGCTATCAATTTGTTCGGGGGCTCATTTGATAGATATTTCTAAGTACTTTGACAAATTAATGTTTAATATGGTTATGTTATAAAATGCATCTTTTCCCGTTATTTAAGCTTGAATACCTACTTAGATTTGGGTACTCGCCGAAAAAAAATATGCATTCAATTACCTATAAATCACTTTTAGTTACCATTAAAAGGTCTTTTCAGTAAGGAGTTTATTTCATTTTTTTAGATTTAATTTTGGTAGTAATAAACTTTTTGTAAAATCTTATAGTTTTTAAGTTATTTATGAAAAATCGGTTAAAAACATGCATTTTTTCACAAAAAATTAAAATCTGATCTTTAATAACTCAAAAAGTTTTGATTTATTTTAATAACTTTATGTAACAAATTTTGCTTAGAATTTGCCTCTATATCGAATTCTGGGGATATTTTTAATAAAATAATTTTCACTGACGAGAAGGGGTGGCCTCCACCCCCAGGGTAAAAGCGCAAGTTGACACCATGTCACCTTTGTTTCTTGAGGTATCCTCTAACTACTCACCAATTTTCATGCAAATCGATGGAGGTTCAACGAAATCGGAGGTATTATAATAGCTCATATCCACCTTCAGTGACTGCACTAATATCTTTAGATTATGTCAATTGGTGATTTTATTGTGGTATCCAAATGCATTCCGAATGCATTCATGCATGAATAATGTATCTGGGTCGTCTTTACTTTGTACCGGATTTTCAGCTTCTTTAATAATTTCTTCATTGCTTAATTTTGGCAAATCTGTTAATAACACGAAAACGTTAATAAATAAGTCGATAAGATTCCAGACGTATATTCAGGTTTCTTATCAGAGTGTAGATTATAATATAGAATGTGTGGATTTTCATCTCATTACTAGCTGAAAAGTTTAGTTCATCATCGGCCCCCCCGTCAAATTGAATTTTTCTTTTTCTCTTTCTTATTTCTTTATATGTTTTATTTGGGCACACTTTTGTGGCTTTCTTGCGGTAAAGTAATTTGAAAGAGCTTTATACTCTTTAATGACAGAACCCAGATCCATAATTTTTCTATACAAATATTTTTTGTACAGTATTTGTGCCGCCCTCTCATAATGTGCCGCCCTAGGCAACTGCCTATATTGCCTAATGGATAAAGCAGCCCTGATCATCGATGGTATCAATAGACCGTCCACCGTTCCAAGGAGTACTTCGTAGTACACTGCACAGTTTACAAGTCTACAAGTGATCTGGAGGCTTAGGATATTGAGACCCCGGAAATTCTGATGGAGACTTTAGAGCGACATTCGAAAGTTTGCTGTACTCAAATTAGACGCGGACGGATACGTATGACTTATACCCTAACAAGTATTCGATAGAGTTAGATACAGTAAACGAATATGCAATTCAGGATCTTTCGTAGTCATCTGACATTCTGTCGGCGTGGTATACTTTTCTCATTCATAGTTTGATTTCCTCCGTGGTTATGTCTTTATTTTTACGCATCGTTAGACGAGGGCATTTAGCACAAAATAAATAAATTTTTAAATACAGCACATAGAGACTTGCAGATTTTTGCATTATGTTCAGGATGACGTCAGGAAAAAAGTCTACTATTCAAAAATGTTAAGTTCATGAAATGCATCCAAAATTGCATAAATATAAAAATAAAGTCAAAATCAGTATACTAAGGAACAAAATTTATTATTTGGGGGGTTTTTGGGTCACTGAGTACGATTACGCAATCAGAACTGACCCCCCAAATCACCTGGTGCCTAAGGTCAGTGCAAGAGACGTCATCTTCTGGAGTTTCGATGGTTTTCGGCATTAAATCGATGCAAACGAATTACTTACGGGTTTTAGGGGTCACTAAGTACTAATATGTCATCAGAATTGACCTACGGAGTACCTGGTGCCCAGGGTCGCTACTAAGGCACGTCATCTGGAGTTTCGAGGGATTATGGCACTAAATTGATGCAGCTGGACTATTCGGGGGGTTTTTGAGGTGATTAAACACGAATATGCCATCAGAACAGACCTCTGGATCACCTGGTGCCCAAGGTCACTGCAAGGGACGTCATCTTCTGGGCTTTCGAGGGCTTTCGGTATTAAATTGGTGCAAATGGATTACTCGGCGGTTTTTGAGGTTGCCAAACACGAATATGCCATCAGAATAGACTGCCGGATTACCTTGTGCCCAAGGTCACAGCAAGGGACGTTATCTTCTGGAGTTTCGAGTGCTTCCGGTATTAAATTGATGCAAACGGATTACTTACGGGTTTCTGGGGTCATCTTCTAGGGTTTCGAGGGTTTTCGGCATTTAATTGATGCAAATGGATTATGGAGGATTTTTGGGGTAATAAACACGAATATGCCATCAGAACCGACCCCCTGTGCATTTGAAGCTCAAGGTCACTGCAAGGGATGTCCTCTTCTAGAATTTTGAGGGATTTTGGCATTAAATTGAGAAAAATGGATTACTCGGGGGTTTTTGTGGTGTTAGACAGGAATATGCCATCAGAACAGACCACCGGATTACCAGGTGCCCAAGGTCACTGCAAGGTACGTCATCTTCTGGAGTTTCGACGGATTTCGGTATTAAATTGATGCAAACGGATTACTTACGGGTTTTTGGGATCTCTAAACACGAATATGCCATCATAATTGAACTTCGAAATACCTGGTGCCCGTATTTCCTGGTGCCGAAATACCTGGTATTTCCCGTAACCCCATTCTGGGGTTTAGAGGGGTATCGGCATTTAATGGATGCAAATGGATTTCTCGAGGGTTTTTGAGGTCGCTAAACACGAATATGGCATCACAAACAACCCCTGTGTACCTGGTGCCCAAAGTGACTACAAGGGACGTCATCTTCCGAAGTTTTAAGGAATTTCGGCATTAAATTGATGAAAATAAATTACTCATGGGTTTTTGAGATCGGTAAACACTAACATGCCATCAAAACAGACCATCGTAGAACTTGGTGCCCAGGGTCACTGCAAGGGGCGTCATCCACTAGGCGAGGTTTTCGGTACTATATTGATGCAAATAGATTACTTATAGGTTTTTGGGGATGCTGAACAAGAATACCCCATCAGAACAAACACCGGAGGACTTGGTGCCTAAGGCACGTCATCTTCTGGAGTTTCGAAAGTTTTAGGTACTCAATTGATGCAAACAGATTACGGGTTTTTGGGGTTGCTAAACACAAATACGCCATCAGAAGAGACTATCTGGGCCTAAGGCACGTTATCCCCTGGAGTTTCGAGGGTTTTCGGCATTAAATAGATTCAAACGGATTACTCATGGGTTTTTGGGGTTGCTGAAGACAAATACGCCGCCAAAACAAACACCGGAGCACCTGGTGCTTAAAGTATATCATCTTATGGAGTTTAAAAAAATTTTGGTACTAAATTCATGTAAACGAATTGCTCATGAGTTTTTGGGTTTACGGAATACGAACTCTACTATGTTGATCTATTTATTTTTTTTACATGAGTTTTATTATGCGTTGACATTATTAGTGATTACCGTAATCACTAGATACTCCAGAATTCCTCATGTAAGTCATATTTATGTTCAACAACCACAAAACCAAAAAGTAATCCATTTTTCATCAATTTAGTAATGGAAACTCTCGAAACTCCAAAAGATAACGAGCTTTAGGCACCAGGTGCTTCGGTGTCTGTTCTGATGGCGTTTTCGTGTTCAGGTACCTGAGAAACCCATGAGTAATCCGTTTTCATCAATTTAGTACCGAAAACACTCAAAACTCTAGAAGATGACCTGCTGTAAAACCAGATGCTGCGTGGGTTGGGTCTGATGGCATATTCATATTCAGCAACCCCAAAAACTTAAGAGTAATTCGCACTAATCTAGTACCGAAAACTATCGAAACTACAGAAGATAACGTGCCTTAGGCATCAGGTGCTCCGGTGTCTGTTCTAATGGCGTATTTATGTTCAGAAACCCCAAAATCCCATTAGTAATTGATTTGCATCAATTAAGTACCGAAAACCCTCGAAACTCCAGAAGATGACGTGCCCTAGCTACTAGGTGCGCTGGTGTCTGTTCTGATGACGCAATCGTGTTCAACAACGCCAAAATCGGATTAGTAAGTAATCCGTTTGCATCAATTGAATGCCGAAAACCCTCGGAACTACAGAAGATTACCTGCATTAGGCACCAGGTGCTCCGAGGGTGAGATCTGATGGTGCCTTCGCATTCAGCAACCCGAAAAACCTATGAGTAATCCGTTTGCATCAATTTAGTACCGAAGACTCTCGAAGCTCCAGAAGATGACGCCCCTAGCAATAACCTTGGGCACCAGGTTCTCCGGAATTCGGTTCTGATGGCATATTCGTATTTAGCTACCTCAAGAACCCCTCAGTAATCCATTTGCATCAATTTAATGCCGAAATTTCTCGAAACTCCAGAAGATGACGTCCCTTGCAGTGACCCTGGGCACCAGGTGTTCCGTGGGTCTGTTCTAATGGCATATTCGTATTTAGCGACCTCAAAAACTTCCCGAGTAATCCATTTACATCCATTTTATGCCGAAAACCCTCGAAACTCCAGAAGATGACGTGCCTTGGTAGCGACCCTGGACACCAGGTACTTCGGAGGTCAATTCTGATATCATATTCGTATTTAGCCACCCCTAAACTCCATGAGTAATCCGTTTGCATCGATTTATTGCCGAAAACCATCGAAACTCCAGAAGATGACATATCTTGCCGTGACCTTGGGCACCAGGTGATCCGGGGATCAGTTCTGATAGCGTAATCGTCACGCATTTAGCAGTGGCGACGCGTGACTTTTTCTAAAGTGTTACCAAACCAGATGTAAAAAAATCTTATTTAAAAAAAATTATTTTGAACCTCCCAAATATAAGTTTTTGTTTTCAATCCTGTGGGATAAAATTAAACAAATCACTATTCCCAAATTATATGTATGTTTTTTTTTCTCTGATTTCGGCTTTGGTTTAGAACTAGAACCTTTAGCCACGTAATTGTATAACTTATCACTAAGTCAGTGGCAGTGGAGTAATGTGTAGTGTGTGTGTTGAGTAAGTGTCTTGTTACTTTGCAAAGTCGACGTCATTATATGTATGTAATTATGTATAATATGTAACAGGTATAACAATAAATAATAAACAAACTAAAGATATTATTCTACCATAAAATTAACATAAAAAAATGAACAAGTAGGAAAAAGAATAGATTTTGAAAACTATTGTTTATGTTTTAATTCTTCCATTTTCAATAATATCATTTTTTTTTCTTCAAAATTATATATAAAAAAAATTTACAAGGAGATTAACTTTTCAAGTAGTTGATCAATTACGCAATACGCAACACTCTTCCATGTTTAAATGCACGCACACTGTAATCTGTAATAGGTACTAAACTAATGTTACCAATCCTCAAAACAGAGCCGTCGCTCCTTCAAAATTTTCAGAAACGAGCTAGTCCCGAGCGATAGCGAGGTTTCTCCTGCGTTACCACTGCCATTATTGGTAACAGCATATAATAACGTGCAATGGATTCACATTATATCTCGCCAATATTTTCGTGCGTCTAGTTGACTATTTACTGAATTAGGTACTATTAACAAATATTTCTGTTGGTAAAAAATATAAATGGAATTATTTCATAACAGTCATAAAATATTTATTGCAAGATTTTTAACTGTTACCAATGGTAACAGTGGTTACATGGACGCTTCGCCAGTGGCATTTAGTGACCCCAAAAACCCCCAAATAATAAATTTTGTTCCTTAGTATACTGATTTTGACTTTATTTTTATATTTATGCTATTTTGGATGCATTTTATGCACTTTACAGTGCAATTATGCATTTCCACCCATTTTTGAATACTAGACTTTTTTCCTGACGTCATCCTAAACATAAAAAAAAAACTACAAGTCTATAGGTGCTGTATTTATTTAAACATTTATTTATTCGGGTGTTTTTAGTGCTAAATGCACTGGTCTACGTTGATACCTTATTTAGAATTAATTATAATTTTTTGAGGATATGATCCGGTTCTTGTTGTGTTTAATTACACGAGTATTTACACTAAGTTTTTGTGTTCCTATGTTCACTAAACCACTACTGTAATAAATTTTATTAAAGGTTAATTAATGTAATGGAGTATATAATGGTTCTGTTTGATATTTAGAGTGATCTGGACTTTTTTTACCAACTTCATTAATTTGAAGATAGATTTGATTTTTTCCTGGTACTATGTAAGTACCTAATAATATTTTTAATATAGGTACTGTAAGAATTTACGACATTTGTAAGGCCATCTTCAGAGCTTCAGATTGAAAACGTGTCATTTACATAACGGAACCAAAAAATAGCTTTTTATTGATAGTTGTACTATTATTTTTTAGCGTTTTTTAGGCTTTCCAGTATATTTTAAGTTATTTGTTTCTCATTATGTAGGCATCTTCTTTAGTTTCTTTTATTATTTTATTTATTGACACGTGAAATAAAATTGGACTTAGACTGAACCTTAATATATTCTTATTTTAGAAATTGTTATAATAGGGGAGGAGAGTATGTAAAATTTGCAGTTACTCGAGCGCTTTGGGAACCTATGGGGTTGTGAAAAGTAGGTCCTAAAATTAAAAAAAGTTAAGTAAAGTTTTCCATTTTAGTGGGGACTTTCCATTATTTAATTTAATATTCCATTTTCAACAATCGTTTTTTCTGATTATAGTTATATAATTATCTATCCATAATTCGAAAAATGTCTCGAATAAAAGTTGCTTGTTTTTACATAAAGAATTTAAATCTGCAATAAAAATTGGGGCTCCTATTTAAGATTTTAATGTAATCCCCACCCCACCTCTGTGGGATCGTGTTTGGTGCCATTCGACAGATTTTTCAAAAATATTGAATACGCATATTTTGCAATTTTTCGATCTTACGTTCATTTCGCGAAATATCGCGGGGTTCGTATTTAAGTATTTCAAATTTAAAATTTACCCTCCACCCCTCTCCGCGGGGTGTCGTGTTTTATTATCATTCGATAGATTTTTGAAAAATATTGGAAACGTATTTTTTAGTTTTTCGATCTGACGTTCATTTTGCGAAATATTCGGTTTTTTTTGTGAAATTTTGTGACTCACCCTTTTCCTTACGCCTGCTCAAATCGTCAGATTTTTTAAATATACACTCTTTTGCATGTACTTACCTTATCTTAATCTGACGGTTTCGAGCTTTTCTAAGGATAGATGCTTTTTTCGGACCCCCCTTAACCAACTTCCCTGTATTAAGAACCAATATATGGTAGATGTACATTTACAGGGTACAAGGTTTCTTCCCATGTGATAATCTGACACGCTCGAGTAACTGCAAAAATCCCCGCTTGAGCTCCCCTACCATAATGATAATTAATGCCATCATCGTCCTACCTTGGCTTCATACTCATGCTCTGTCCTTGCGAAGGCATCATAGTAGTCTCCAAAGTTGGTTAAAGACATTAAAAACATAGCCATAATTGACTCCATAGGCGTGGATATTGGATTTGTAGCGGAATCATCAACATATTCTGGTGTCAATGGATTATCAAACGAAAGAAAAATTATGTAGTAAGCTAAAATGACAAAATTAATTTATTTACTATTATCTTCATTCATTTATCTTCGTTTGTACATTTTGTATATTTTTGTACATTTTGTGCAATATTTTGAAATAAAAATTGCTGTATTATTTAAATAACCTTCAATGTTTTAGAAAATATTAATTAAGATATTGTTCTTTACAATGTATTGACAAAAATGAAATTTTACAAAATTTAAATTTAATTAAAAAATGAATAACCATTTTCAATTCCGTTGCAAAACGAAAATACAGCCGAACCATATTCCAGTCCAATTAGAGAGTGCTGCAAGCACCTCTACCGGTTTCGAAACTTATTAGTCTCTCATCAGGAGGCACATATGCTGCTCTCCCTGATCCAACCAAAACAAACCCCAGCGTGCAGTCCCGAATTGCAACGAACGAAATGGCATAGATGCCCTAGCGGCAACTGCTAGCAAAAGACTAAGTTTTCACTCTAATGGCATACAGCATATCCCACCAGAATGAAAACAATGGGAACCTTCTCTGGTTACACCTCCGAGGCTTCTACAATTTGCAAGCCATACGGATGCTGAGACTAAGGAAGATGAGGGAATTCTACAATTTACAATTCACGTCCCATCTGCTCAGCGCGGTAAAGTTCCAACGAGACTGGTTCCCTTCATACTCCACACAGAGTAAATGTAAATAAAAAATGAATAACCATTTTCAATTCCGTTGCAAAACGAAAATACAGCCGAACCATATTCCAGTCCAATCAGAGAGTGCTGCAAGCACCTCTACCGGTTTCGAAACTTATTAGTCTCTCATCAGGAGGCACATATGCTGCTCTCCCTGATCCAACCAAAACAAACCCCAGCGTGCAGTCCCGAATTGCAACGAACGAAATGGCATAGATGCCCTAGCGGCAACTGCTAGCAAAAGACTAAGTTTTCACTCTAATGGCATACAGCATATCCCACCAGAATGAAAACAATGGGAACCTTCTCTGGTTACACCTCCGAGGCTTCTACAATTTGCAAGCCATACGGATGCTGAGACTAAGGAAGATGAGGGAATTCTACAATTTACAATTCACGTCGCATCTGCTCAGCGCGGTAAAGTTCCAACGAGACTGGTTCCCTTCATACTCCACACAGAGTAAATGTAAATAAAAAATGAATAACCATTTTCAATTCCGTTGCAAAACGAAAATACAGCCGAACCATATTCCAGTCCAATCAGAGAGTGCTGCAAGCACCTCTACCGGTTTCGAAACTTATTAGTCTCTCATCAGGAGGCACATATGCTGCTCTCCCTGATCCAACCCAAACAAACCCCAGCGTGCAGTCCCGAATTGCAACGAACGAAATGGCATAGATGCCCTAGCGGCAACTGCTAGCAAAAGACTAAGTTTTCACTCTAATAGCATACAGCATATCCCACCAGAATGAAAACAATGGGAACCTTCTCTGGTTACACCTCCGAGGCTTCTACAATTTGCAAGCCATACGGATGCTGAGACTAAGGAAGATGAGGGAATTCTACAATTTACAATTCACGTCCCATCTGCTCAGCGCGGTAAAGTTCCAACGAGAACTGTAACTGATTGTAAATTGTAGAATTCCCTCATCTTCCTTAGTCTCAGCATCCGTATGGCTTGCAAATTGTAGAAGCCTCGGAGGTGTAACCAGAGAAGGTTCCCATTGTTTTCATTCTGGTGGGATATGCTGTATGCCATTAGAGTGAAAACTTAGTCTTTTGCTAGCAATTGCCGCTAGGGCATCTATGCCATTTCGTTCGTTGCAATTCGGGACTGCACGCTGGGGTTTGTTTTGGTTGGATCAGGGAGAGCAGCATATGTGCCTCCTGATGAGAGACTAATAAGTTTCGAAACCGGTAGAGGTGCTTGCAGCACTCTCTGATTGGACTGGAATATGGTTCGGCTGTATTTTCGTTTTGCAACGGAATTGAAAATGGTTATTCATTTTTTATTTACATTTACTCTGTGTGGAGTATGAAGGGAACCAGTCTCGTTGGAACTTTACCGCGCTGAGCAGATGGGACGTGAATTGTAAATTGTAGAATTCCCTCATCTTCCTTAGTCTCAGCATCCGTATGGCTTGCAAATTGTAGAAGCCTCGGAGGTGTAACCAGAGAAGGTTCCCATTGTTTTCATTCTGGTGGGATATGCTGTATGCCATTAGAGTGAAAACTTAGTCTTTTGCTAGCAGTTGCCGCTAGGGCATCTATGCCATTTCGTTCGTTGCAATTCGGGACTGCACGCTGGGGTTTGTTTTGGTTGGATCAGGGAGAGCAGCATATGTGCCTCCTGATGAGAGACTAATAAGTTTCGAAACCGGTAGAGGTGCTTGCAGCACTCTCTGATTGGACTGGAATATGGTTCGGCTGTATTTTCGTTTTGCAACGGAATTGAAAATGGTTATTCATTTTTTATTTACATTTACTCTGTGTGGAGTATGAAGGGAACCAGTCTCGTTGGAACTTTACCGCGCTGAGCAGATGGGACGTGAATTGTAAATTGTAGAATTCCCTCATCTTCCTTAGTCTCAGCATCCGTATGGCTTGCAAATTGTAGAAGCCTCGGAGGTGTAACCAGAGAAAGTTCCCATTGTTTTCATTCTGGTGGGATATGCTGTATGCTATTAGAGTGAAAACTTAGTATTTTGCTAGCAGTTGCCGCTAGGGCATCTATGCCATTTCGTTCGTTGCAATTCGGGACTGCACGCTGGGGTTTGTTTTGGTTGGATCAGGGAGAGCAGCATATGTGCCTCCTGATGAGAGACTAATAAGTTTCGAAACCGGTAGAGGTGCTTGCAGCACTCTCTGATTGGACTGGAATATGGTTCGGCTGTATTTTCGTTTTGCAACGGAATTGAAAATGGTTATTCATTTTTTATTTACATTTACTCTGTGTGGAGTATGAAGGGAAGCAGTCTCGTTGGAACTTTACCGCGCTGAGCAGATGGGACGTGAATTGTAAATTGTAGAATTCCCTCATCTTCCTTAGTCTCAGCATCCGTATGGCTTGCAAATTGTAGAAGCCTCGGAGGTGTAACCAGAGAAGGTTCCCATTGTTTTCATTCTGGTGGGATATGCTGTATGCCATTAGAGTGAAAACTTAGTCTTTTGCTAGCAGTTGCCGCTAGGGCATCTATGCCATTTCGTTCGTTGCAATTCGGGACTGCACGCTGGGGTTTGTTTTGGTTGGATCAGGGAGAGCAGCATATGTGCCTCCTGATGAGAGACTAATAAGTTTCGAAACCGGTAGAGGTGCTTGCAGCACTCTCTGATTGGACTGTAATATGGTTCGGCTGTATTTTCGTTTTGCAACGGAATTGAAAATGGTTATTCATTTTTTATTTACATTTACTCTGTGTGGAGTATGAAGGGAACCAGTCTCGTTGGAACTTTACCGCGCTGAGCAGATGGGACGTGAATTGTAAATTGTAGAATTCCCTCATCTTCCTTAGTCTCAGCATCCGTATCGCTTGCAAATTGTAGAAGCCTCGGAGGTGTAACCAGAGAAGGTTCCCATTGTTTTCATTCTGGTGGGATATGCTGTATGCCATTAGAGTGAAAACTTAGTCTTTTGCTAGCAGTTGCCGCTAGGGCATCTATGCCATTTCGTTCGTTGCAATTCGGGACTGCACGCTGAGGTTTGTTTTGGTTGGATCAGGGAGAGCAGCATATGTGCCTCCTGATGAGAGACTAATAAGTTTCGAAACCGGTAGAGGTGCTTGCAGCACTCTCTGATTGGACTGGAATATGGTTCGGCTGTATTTTCGTTTTGCAACGGAATTGAAAATGGTTATTCATTTTTTATTTACATTTACTCTGTGTGGAGTATGAAGGGAAGCAGTCTCGTTGGAACTTTACCGCGCTGAGCAGATGGGACGTGAATTGTAAATTGTAGAATTCCCTCATCTTCCTTAGTCTCAGCATCCGTATGGCTTGCAAATTGTAGAAGCCTCGGAGGTGTAACCAGAGAAGGTTTCCATTGTTTTCATTCTGGTGGGATATGCTGTATGCCATTAGAGTGAAAACTTAGTCTTTTGCTAGCAGTTGCCGCTAGGGCATCTATGCCATTTCGTTCGTTGCAATTCGGGACTGCACGCTGGGGTTTGTTTTGGTTGGATCAGGGAGAGCAGCATATGTGCCTCCTGATGAGAGACTAATAAGTTTCGAAACCGGTAGAGGTGCTTGCAGCACTCTCTGATTGGACTGGAATATGGTTCGGCTGTATTTTCGTTTTGCAACGGAATTGAAAATGGTTATTCATTTTTTATTTACATTTACTCTGTGTGGAGTATGAAGGGAAGCAGTCTCGTTGGAACTTTACCGCGCTGAGCAGATGGGACGTGAATTGTAAATTGTAGAATTCCCTCATCTTCCTTAGTCTCAGCATCCGTATGGCTTGCAAATTGTAGAAGCCTCGGAGGTGTAACCAGAGAAGGTTCCCATTGTTTTCATTCTGGTGGGATATGCTGTATGCCATTAGAGTGAAAACTTAGTCTTTTAAATTTAATTATTGCAATAACAAATAATTGTACATATTTACAGAAAATTGCCATTTCCTTTTTTCTTTTCATAATATTAGTAGTAAATAATAAATAAAAAGGTTATGAAACTGTTTTATTGTGGCACGCTATCTAAGTTAGCGTATACTTTATGTCCCTGTAAGTTTTAACCATATGGAAAACTTTTTTATTATTAATTTTACGAAAAAAAGTTATTCTTCATAAAAAGTTCTACATGGTCTAAAACTTAAAACTCAACCATCAGATTGCTCGAGAGTAAAGTAGCTTTATTTTTCACAATATTGAACATTATTATTGTTTAGTTGGGTTCTTTAATAAAGACTATTAAGTACTCTTGATTAAGACATCTTTATTTAGTTTGATGATCTTACATAGCTTGTACCCACGGTTATTAGACTTTATTACGGTTGCCTTGACCGACGGTGGTGGGGAGACTTATATTTTTGACTTTACGTCACAAGAGTACACAATCTCATATTTTTAAATGATTTTCGATCATTGCATGTGTATTATTGTGTATATATGTGTATTATTTGTGTTATTATTAAATAATAAGACAAATAATACACATTTTATTTTTTACCGGGTGGTGAATCGTAAAACGGGCCATAGGAGACTCAATGTAAAATTCTAAATTGTTGAAATCCTTCTTCCCTAATTATTTTACATCAAAAGTCATGAGAGAATACTTGTAGAGAATTAAAATCTGTATTAAAATCAAAAGTTAAAATTGTTCTACGATTTAAATGCATTCCAAAATTTTGAAAAATATGATACATCTGCCACAATAGGTATGCGTGTAAAAGTTAGGCCACACGTTACTATTTAACTGACAGTGCTCACACCATTGACTGAATAAAAAATCTTTATTATTAATACTTTCTCCGCAACTGAGGGTATCTTATCATCTGTATTGTTTTTGTGCGGCCTAATTTTGGGCTGAAAAACTGAAATGTATTACATTTTTACAAAATTTTGGAATAGGTATGTTTAATTCGTAGACCAACTTTAACAGTTGTTTTCAATACAGATTTCAATCCTCTACAAATAGTTTCTAATGTCTTTTGATGTAAAATAATTATTAGGGAAGCTGGAATTCAACAGTTTAGAATTTTACATTGAGTTAATGCAAAATTTTGACGCATGTCAAAATTCTCAATGTGTTTTAATTGTATTCATTTTTTTCGAATCCTGAGAAAACTAATAAATATTTTTGAAAAATTTAAACTCAGAATGAAAGACTACATTATTACCGAGGGCTGAAAGTCCCTGAAAACTTTTATAATGTTCATTTTAATAAGTTATAGGGCTGAAAATAAAAGAGAAGTGTGATATTTTATTTAAAATATTTCATTCAATAGAAACTGCTTGTTTATTCTAAGGGGCTTTCCGCCCTCGGTAATAATGTAATCTTTCATCCTGCATTTAAATTTTTCTAAAATAATTAGTTTTCTCAGGATTCGAAAAAAATCATATTACGATTCAAATGACAGTACACTCTCGTGACGTAATCGCACCCTTAATGTTCATTGGTTAGTCAATCTAGGCAACCGTAGTCATGTCTAAGAACCGTGGCTGGTACCGGTTCCCCGGATCAGACCTAACCTAACTTAATCCTAATCCTTGTTCACCTATATGCCATCTATATAGGCAACCAAAGATACACTAACAGAACATCTCCCCCTTTAAGCCGTTTATATAAATTAAACAAAATATTAATACAAAACACTATACCTACTATCCTACACTAAAGATTACAATTATTGTACATAATCCTTCAAGTGAGAAGGTTTTTTTTTCTCGTTTGGGTCTACCTGAAATAGGAATTTCAGCAATATTTCTTGGCAATTTAGGAGTAGACACAAATTGGGATTCATATGATACTGGTAGTGACTTAGCACCAATAGTTTCAGACACAGTCTTTGGAGAATCATTCAATTTGAGTTCACTTTCTCTATCTTGCTCTGTTAAGGTCTGGTTCGACAAATTACATTTTGTATCTTGCTTAGATCTTTATATACTACTTTCCTGCTTGTTCTCAAAATTATTATAATTATTATGGGTGCCTACAGACTCTGTTGATACTAACGTTGGAGAAAACCGACTAGGTTTTATGTAATAAGGTGCTGGTATTAAATGCCACCTATTACGGCGGTAAACCTGACCAGAATTTGATTCTATTAAATATGATCTAGGTTGATCTAAAAGATCTACAACTTTAGCAGAAATCCTCAGATCAGTTACCCAGACATATTCCCCAATTGTTAGATTTGGCAATGTTCTTGTCCGATGTCTTTTGTTAAACTGTTTTGCACTGCTATCCTTAGCTCTACTCTCCCTTTCCCTTAGGAGACTCAAATCGACAGGATTATTTAAGTCACTTGGTAACAAAGGAAGAAATGACCTTATCTTTCTTCCATATAATAATTCAGCAGGTGAAAAGGGAGTAGTTCTATAAGCTAAAAGAGCTTTATGGATGTCATCATTTTTCTTTATTAAATTTTTTGCAACCTTTACGGCAGCCTCAACAAATCCATTGGACTGTGGAAAAATAGGACTGCTGGTTATCAATTTAAAATCATACTCTTGTGAAAATTTTAGAAATTCATTTCGAAATTGTGGGCCATTATCAGATCGCACTATTTCACATATGAAACATCTAGAAAAAATTTATTTCACCCTCTCAACTATAAGTTTAAAGAATTCAAAGTAAATTTAAAGAATTCAAAAAACCTTGAATAATAGTCTGTAATTATTAAGTACCATGTATCATGACATTTATATAGGTCAAGAGCTGCTTTCTGCCATGGCCTATCAGGAAACTTATCAGCAATCATTGGGTGTTTAGGATTAGTTCTATTTTCAATACACTGAGGACAATTTCTAACCAGGTTTTCTATCTGTGTAGACAAACCTAGCCACCATACTGAAGTTTTAGCACGGTTTATACATTTAACGATACCAAAATGACCTTCAAAAACTCGTAGTTGTTGTGCATAAGGTATCACAATGCGAGAACCTCTAAGCAAAATATCCTCTGACAATGAAAACTCAAACCGATATTGGTAAAAAGGGATTAATTCAGGATTTAATTTGTTTTTATTTGGCCATCCTTCTGCAGTGTACTGTATTATTTGAGATAAAATATTATCTAGCTTTTGTTCCTCTTTTATTTGTTCCAGAAAAGTAGAGGTAGCTGGTAGAGATTGCAGTAAAAGTTTGACATGTACCTCTGTTTCAGCCTCTAATTCCTCTGTTTCTGGTTGTACAGCACTATCAGAAAAATTCCGTGACAAAGCATCAGCGATAACTAAATCTTTGCCTGGCGAATAATGAACAATGTAATTAAAACGCATTAAACGTAACCTGAAACGTTGTAGTCTAGGTGTCAGTTCATCGATTGGTTTTGTCTGTAAAATTTGCAATAAAGGACGATGGTCTATTTGCAATGTAACTGATGGTAAACCGATAACATATTCTGAAAACTTATCCATAGCCCATGGCAAAGCTAGTGCTTCCCTCTCAATCTGAGCATACATTTTCTCAGTATTTGTTAATAACCTTGATGAATATGCTACAATCTCAGATTTTCCATCAGAAATTTGAATTAAACATGCTCCTAAGCCATAAGAAGATGCATCAGCTTGAACCAAAATTTGTTTGGTGGGGTCAAAATAGGCCAAAGTAGGACACTTAGATAGAAGCAGTTTTGATTTTTGGAATGCATCCGTTTGTAATATGCCCCAATTAAAGTTAACATTTTTCTTTAGTAAAGCTGTTAGTGGTTCTAATAAATCAGAACGATTGCGGATGAACCTAGAAGAAAAATTTATCATTCCCAAATACTGTAAAATTTCTTTCTTATTCTTGGGCTCTGGAAAATCACAAACAGCTTTTATTCTTTCTGGGTCAATTGATATGCCTGTACTAGAAATTATATGTCCCAAAAAAGTAAGTGATTGAACACCGAAAACACATTTATTTCTATTTAAAGTGATCCCCTCTTGTTCTATCCTCCTTAAGAGGAAACAGTAGCGATCAACAGGTAGCGAAAACGCGTTCCAAGATTGCGGCTGTAATTTTGATTATTTTTCGAGATATTTGGCACACGTATTCGTAATATAATAAAGAATGGCGGCACAGAGCCCAATTTGAAAAATATATTAATATGTGGAAATTACTCTGTGATTAAATACAATATTAAAAAAAACGAGCCTGTACCGCCATTAAGAAGAACAAAAAAAATACACTTTCTTCAAATAAACTTTTTTATCCGATGCCTAACAAATAGACTTCCGAACGGTAAGGTTGTATCCGAGACGTTCTTATCAACGAGTAGTTAAATTAGTATATTATTAAGGATATTATTTATCGTGAGTGATGTCCGACGATCCAATTAAATGGTCGTTATGTTATCACGAAACCAGAAACCAAAAGTCGATTAATAAGTAAGTTTTTACTTTTATTTTTATTAAAAATAAAGGAACAATTTTTATTTTAAAATGTTTCCTAATCAGACGCCAACTGAGGCAATATTAGTTTAGGAAAAGAACGTTTTATTTTCAGAAAATGCACAACATTCGCAAAATGAACAAGCATTATATAATGCATGGGTTCAATCAGAAAATAATGTTCAAAAACTTAATATAGATAATCAGCGCCTAAATCAAATAATTATCACAATGGAGCAAAGATTAGCAAAGCTTGAGAATACCCAACAAGATATAGGGTCAACAGCAAGCGCCGATAAAACAAAAACCAAAACAAACAAATCTGAATATTTTACCGATGAAGAAGATTTAGCCAACGAAACGGAGTGGATAAGACAAGAGAACAGGAGGACCAAAAAACGCAAAATGGATACTTCACTATCTCCTCCCTCTCCAGAGAAAGCAACAGCTGTAAAGCAAATTCAAAAGCTAAAACTGCCACCTCCGGTGGTAGTAGAAGGTTTCGAAGATGCTGCCAACTTAAGTAAGGCTCTAGTCGATGCTAGTATTAAATTCACCATGAAAATAATAAACAGTGAAGTCATAAAAATCAATACACCCGACAGTAATGAGTATAGAAAACTAATAAACAGTTTAAACACGAGTAAACTTTCCTATCACACATATGAAAATAAACAAGAAAGACCAATCAGAGTAATGGTTAAGAAACTACATCATTCCTATCAGCCTAATGACATAGTAAAGGAGCTACAAAGAAGAGGATATAAAGCTATACAAGCTGATAAGAAATTGAAGTGGAGAACTAAAAAACCTCTTGATATGTTCATCCTGACGTTCAGACAAGATGAAGATATAAACAAAATCTTTGGAATAACTGACATTTTGAGCATGAGAGTAGAAATTGAACCACTAAGGAGCTTGAAGCTGGTACCACAGTGCAAAAGATGCCAGGCCTATGGTCATACCTGGAAATATTGTAATAAGGAACCAAGATGTGTTAAATGCATCGGTAAGCACCTTACCAAAGATTGTCAGAAACCACTAAAAGAGGAACCAAAGTGTATCCATTGTGGTGAAAATCATCCTGCAAGCTACCGAGGATGTTATGTAGCCAAAAAATACAAAAGCTGAGAAATCAGAGAACAAATAAGGCCATTCTACCCAAACCACCACAAAGGGTCAATGAGAAGGAAAAGCCAAAAGCACAAAACGTCACTGCAAATAGAAAATACAGTGATGTAGTTAATAATGTAAAACAAACGGACCAAGAATTGGAAACCGAGAATACATTGAAAATAATATTAGAAAAACTCATCAAGATAGATGACAAAATAACACAAATAGATATACGCGTTACTAGATTGGAACATAGCGCTAAAGGAGCTATACCGAAAATTCGAAATGGCTAAGCAACTACGAATCATGGAATGGAATGCCAATGGGCTTCTACAACATAAAAATGAACTTTAAACTATCCTAGATACAGAAGAAGTTGATTTATGTCTCATAGCTGAAACACATTTCACGAAACAATCTTTTATAAAGCTTAGAGGATACAGGGTAAACCACACTATACATCCTGACAATGCAGCCAAAGGAGGCAGCGCACTAATAATAAAAGATAACATTGAACATTATGAGGAGCTAAAATATGAAACAGAACACATACAAGCAACTATGGTATGTGTCAAACTCAAAACTAATTGCGAAGTTAATGTAAGCTCAATTTATAGCCCTCCTAGGCATTCCATTAAAAAAGAACAGTATGTAGAATACTTGAAAAGTTTGCGAAAAAGATATATCATTGGAGGTGACTTTAATGCAAAGCACACCCAATGGGGATCAAGATTAACAACCACTAAAGGAAAAGAGTTACTGGCAGCCATAAAAGAACAGAAATGTGAAGTAATATCAACAGGTAGACCGACTTATTGGCCAACAGATACAAACAAAATACCGGACTTAATTGATTTCTTTGTTATTAAAAATATTTCATCCAACTATGTAGATATTAATGAAGGTTGGGATATGAATTCAGATCATTCACCCATAATAATCACTGTGAGTGACACGATTATCAGAAAGGATTGTAACCCAATACTAACAAATAAACTAACAGACTGGGAAAGTTTTAGATCAATCCTTGAAGATAGAATTGAACTAGCAGTACCATTAAAAAAACCTGAACAACTAGATGAGGAAGTTGAGTTGCTTGTACAAAATATACAAAAATCAGCATGGGAAAGTACTCCTACTATAAGATCAAACGTCAAAGGAAACAACTCTCCGAAAGAAATTAAAAAGTTAATTAAAGAGAAAATAAAACTTAAAAGGAAGTGGCAACAAACCAGAGCACCCCAAGATAAAACAAATTTAAACAATGCTAGTCAAAAACTTAAAAGAGAGATTCAAAATATAAAAAATGAGTCAATCAGTTATTACCTGAGAGAGTTGACGGATAATAGTAGCACAGAGTACTCTCTATGGAAAGCTACAAAAAGGCTAAAAAGACCAGTAACCCATTCTCCACCCATTAAACTAGAAGATGGTAGCTGGGCTAGAAGTAATGAGCAAAAGGCAGAGAGATTTGCCACATATTTAGAAAATACATTTAAACCGCATGATGACCAAAATAATAATCAAATATCGATAGAGCCTAATCAGACAGAGGAGAGAATCAGACCAACATCCCCGAAGGAAGTAGCTGATGAAATAAAAGACAATATAAATCCTAAGAAGGCACCAGGATATGATCTAATTACTGGAGAATTACTAAAAAACCTGCCTCGTAAAGCCATAGTCAAATTGACCAACATAATCAATGCTGCATTTAGATTGAGATATGTTCCAAATTTATGGAAAATAGCTGAGGTTATAATGATACCAAAACCAGGAAAATCACCAAATGAAGTGTCTTCATATAGACCATTATCACTTTTACCAGTGATGTCGAAGCTTTTTGAGAAACTTCTGCTAAAAAGAATAAAACCAATAATAGAAGAGAAAAAAATGATTCCAAACCACCAATTTGGCTTCAGAAATAAACATTCTACGATTGATCAGGTACACAGAATGACTAACATAATTGAGAAATCATTAGAAGAAAAGAAAGTCTGTTCTACAATCTTTTTAGACGTAGCTAAGGCCTTCGACAAAGTATGGCATGAAGGTTTAGTTTACAAACTCAAAATTCTTATGCCTAAGCAATATTCAGAAATTTTACAATCATATATATCTGACAGATATTTCAGAATTAAGCAAGAAGACGTGTACACTGATCTAAAAGAAATCAGAGCAGGAGTCCCTCAAGGAAGCGTATTAGGTCCTGTTCTCTACCTGTTATACACATACGATATACCTGAAATGGAAAATGATACTATAGCCACATTTGCAGATGACACCGCTATCTTAGCAGTAGGTGATACCAGCGAAGAAGCAGCAGAAAAATTACAGTTGGCAATCAATAAAATACACAACTGGACTAAAAAATGGAAAATCAAATTAAATGAATCTAAATCTATTCATGTCAATTTTACAAATAAAAAAATCGAAAACATTCCAATTAGAATAAATGATGCCCAAATACCATATGCATCTTCTGCAAAATATTTAGGTATCACACTTGATGCAAGGCTTCGCTGGAAAGTCCACATTAAAAAGAAAAGGGAAGAATTAGGTATCCGTTACAAAAAAATGTATTGGCTGATGGGAAGAAACTCTGCATTGTCCACATATAACAAAATACTTTTATACAAACAAATACTTAGACCAGTATGGATGTATGGTTGCCAACTCTGGGGCTGTGCCAATTCAAGTAATATTCAGATTATCCAGAGATTCCAGAATAAAGTATTACGGAGCATCGTTGATGCTCCTTGGTATATCCGAAATGTCGACCTCCACAAGGATCTTGAGATGGAAGATGTAGACAAAGTTATCAAGAAGATGGCAGGTAGTCACGAACAACGGCTCCATAGTCATGTAAACATCGAGGCCATCCAGCTCCTCGATAATACTGGGCTAGAAAGAAGACTCAAACGAAGAAAACCATTTGAGTTAGTGTAAAGTGTTAGTGTAAAAGCAGAGCATAGTGTTGTTTTGTGTGTTAGTTTTAGTTTTAAAATTTCATACTTGTTAAAAAAAATAAGAGGACACCATAGGGTTAAGATCTTAGATTATGTATCATTTAGTAATATAAGTTAAAGAAGAACTGATAATTGGTCAACTGATGACCAGATTTCAGTAGTCTAAACACAGCTTGTCATCATCATTCTCTTTGCCTTATCCCTATGCGGGGTCGGCTTCCCTAATTGCATTTCTCCACACAATTCTGTCTTGGGTCATATCAATGTTAATCCCCTTTACCAACATGTCCTGCCTTATCGCCTCCCCCCAGGTCTTCTTTGGTCTTCCTCTCCTACTCCTTCCAGGAATCTGCACTTCAGCTATTCTTCGTATTGGGTGATTAACGTCTCGACGTTGAACATGACCGAACCATCTTAACCTATGCTCTCTCATTTTGGCATCAATTGGTGCCACACCTAGACTTCCCCTAATATACTCATTTCTAATTTTATCCTTCTTTGTCACTCCACTCATCCATCTAAGCATTCTCATTTCCGCCACATGCATTCGTTGTTCCTCTTTCTTTTTCACTGCCCAACATTCAGTTCCGTACATCATAGCCGGTCTTATGGCTGTTTTATAGAATTTTCCCTTCAGCTTCATTGGAATTTTTCTGTCACACAACACACCACTCGCTTCTTTCCACTTCATCCATCCAGCCCTAATTCTACTGCATGCATCTCCATCTATTTCTCCATTACTCTGTAATACCGATCCTAGGTACTTAAAACTATTGCTTTTCACAATCATTTCACCATCCAAAGATACCATTTTATTTGTAGTAGCTCCATCTTTAAATGAACATTCCAAATACTCTGTTTTTGTCCTACTAAGTTTTAAACCTTTTTCCTCCAGAGCTTGTCTCCACTGTTCCAGTTTTTGTTCTAAGTCTCTTTCACTATTTCCTACTAACACGACATCATCAGCATACATTAAGCACCATGGAATGTTACCCTGTAGTTTCGCTGTTATCTGGTCCAAAACTAATGAGAATAAATACGGACTAAGCACAGAGCCTTGGTGCAATCCTACTTTCACATGAAATTTATCAGTCTCTCCCACACCTGTCCTAACACTAGTCGTTACTCCCTCATACATATCCCTCACAATCTTTACATATTCACCAGGGACTCCTTTCTTATTGAGTGCCCACCACAGAATCTCTCGAGGAACTCTATCATATGCTTTCTCAAGATCAATGAATACCATATGAGCGTTTGTTTCTTTACTCCTGTATTTTTCCATCAACTGCCTTATAATGAAAATTGCATCTGTTGTTGATCTACCCTGCATAAAGCCAAATTGATTCTCGGATATTTCGGTCTCTTCACGTATCCGTCTGTCAATTACTCTTTCCCATATTTTCATGGCGTGGCTAAGCAGTTTTATAGCCCTGTAGTTTGTACATTGTTGTATATCTCCCTTGTTTTTGTAAACAGGTACCAGTATACTGCTTCTCCATTCGTCTGGCATTTGTCCGACTTCCATAATTCTATTAAATAGACCTGCTAGCCACCTTGTTCCTGTCTCTCCCAATGCTCTCCATACTTCCCCAGGAATATCATCTGGTCCTACCGCTTTTCCTTTCTTTATTTTTTGAAGCGCTTGAGCCACTTCCTCGTTGGTTATTTTGGTGACCATTGCTGCTACTGTCTCCGTTGACTCTACAGGCTGTCTGTCAAATTCTTCATTTAATAAGCTGTCAAAGTACTTTCTCCATCTCTTTTTGACTTCCCTTTCTTGAACTAGTATTTTATTATTTTCATCTCGGATACATCTAATCTGATTAAAATCTTTTGCTTTCCTTGCTCTCTGTTTGGCTATTTTATATATCTTCGTTTCGCCTTCCCTGGTATCAAGTTGATCATATAGGTTTGAATACGCTTCTGCTTTGGCTTTTGCTACTGCTACTTTCGCTTCCTTTTTCGCCACCATATAGTTTTGAAGATCTGTGTCGGATCTGGTTTCTTGCCACTTTTTATATAATTTTCTCTTCTCTTTTATTTTTCCTTGTACTTCGTTTGACCACCACCAAGTCTCTTTATCCTCAAACTTTTTTCCTGACGTTTTCCCAAGTATTTCAATAGCAGTCTCTCTAATACTACTGGCCATTTTTCTCCAAATTGTATTAGGGCTTCCTTTCATGTTCCAACATATTTTTTCTACTATTCTTCTCCTGAATAGACCTTCTTTCTCATCTTTCAGCAGCCACCATTTGATTTTTTGTGGTCCTCTCCGATATTTTTGTTTAGTTTCGCTTTTTACTTCGATGTCCAGAACAAGCAGCTTATGTTGTTGGCTTACTGTCTCACTCACTATTACCTTGCAGTCCTTGCATTCACGTATGTCTTCTTTCCTTATCATGAAGTAGTCTATTTGGGATTGATGTTGTCCACTTTTGTAGGTAATAAGTTGAGTTTCTCTCTTTTTAAAGAATGTGTTAACAATCGCCATATCCAATGCTGTTGCTAATTCAAGCATGTCATCTCCAGCTTCATTTCTAGTTCCAAAGCCTAATCCCCCATGTATTGTTTCATATCCTGTCTTGGTTTGGCCCACATGTGCATTGAAATCACCTCCTATTATAACTTTCTCCTCTGCTGGAATATCACTCAGTACGTCTCCTAATTGATCATAGAAAGCTCTTCTTTCATTCTCACCCAGACCTGTTTGGGGAGCATATACACAAACAACATTCAATACCTCTTTATCAATTACAAATTTCACTGACATCATTCTATCACTCGTTCTTACAACTTCTACTACGTTACCTTTCATTTCACTATCAGCAATTATACCAACTCCATTTCTAGTGTTACTACTCCCTACATACCACAATTTGTATCCTTCACCTAGTTCTTTCGCCCTTTGTCCTTTCCACCTAGTTTCTTGAATACAAGCAATTTGAACTCTTCTTCGTTTGAGCGCATCCACTAACTCCAGACTCTTACCTGTAAGACTACCAAGATTCCAAGACCCTATCCTGATTTTTCTAACCTGCAATGGTGTTCCCCCTGAGATAGTCCTCACCCGGAGATCCGAACGGAGGCTCATTTTACTTCCGGAACATTTTACCTCAGGAGATGCCATCATTTCAGTATAAGTTTTTACTGCGTTTGGAGAAGGTCTTTTCATTATTATGGCCTGAAAAGATTTTTGGATATTTGATGCCTGAATGCCTTTTCTATCAGCACCATACCCTGCCCTGCACGTTTAGCCAATACACCACCAATGCAACCAAAGTGCAGTATTACCCCACACCCGCCTGCATTTTTCTGTATAGGCCAGGATCCCTACTGTAAGGACTGCCCTATAAGCCAATGTATTGTTGCCCGTATCCCGCCGCTAGGAGGCACGTACTTTGGTTATTTCGGGATACAAGTCTAAACACAGCTTGTGTTTAATAAAAAAAAAATCCGATGCCTAGATTTTGTGTCATTTTGGAACTACTAATGAAATAAAAAATTTTAGTAGTTCCAAAATGACACAAAATCTAGGCATCGGATAAAAAAGTTTATTTGAAGAAAGAGTATTTTTTTGTTCTTCTTAATGGCGGTAATGGCTCGTTTTTTTAATATTGTATTTAATTACAGAGTAATTTCCACATATTAATATATTTTTCAAATTGGGCTCTGTGCCGCCATTCTTTATTATATTACGAATACGTGTGCCAAATATCTCGAAAAAATATTCAAAATTATAGCCGCAATCTTGGAACGCGTTTTTGCTACCTGTTGATCGCTACTGTTTCCTCTTAATACTTCTTTTAGAATACTATTATGTTTTTCCAAAGTTGGAGCATGTATGCATATGTCGTCTATGTGACTGACAACCCCGTCTATACCTGACAATATTTTGTTAAGTAAACAGGAAAAGTATTCTGGGGCACAGTTGATTCCAAAGGGTAGCCGCTTAAAATAGAACCTACCGAACGGGGTAATAAATGTAGTAAGAAGTTGAGAATTTTTGGTTAATTTTATTTGGTGGAATCCATAATGAGTATCCAGTTTTGAAAAGAAATGTGAACCTGACATTTTTGCCAAAATAGTTTCAACTTTATTAATAGGATAATGTGCTCGAAAAACTGATCGATTTAATTTGGTATAATCGGCACAAAGTCGATTTTTATTATTTTTTTGCACCACTACTATGGGGCTAACCCATTCTGTGGGAAAATATACCTGCTCTATTATATCCATAAGTTTTAATATATCTCCTCCAAAGTTCTTCTTCTAAAGGTTTTAACAGAGGTATAGGAATTGTTCTGGGCACAGATGGGCATTTTCAATTAATTTTATTTCTAATTCTGTTTTAAATTTCCCAACACTATCAAAAATTTTAGGAAACTGAGATAAAATTTGAGATTTTATTGATGCATTATCTGATGTTAACGGTGCGATCTGATTATGAAAAAGTTTAAGAACATTTAGTTTGACAATAGCTGTTCTTCCAAGAATAGGTTTTGCCAGATTTTTAATTATATACACCTGAGTGTCAAAATTTAAGTTATTTAATTTTAAGTTAAAATCCAGAGTGCCAAGGATAGACAATCGAACCCCAGATGAGCCAGTTACAATTATTTTTGTTGGCTTAACATCTTTTAATAAATTAGGGTCCAATAACCTTTTTGGAAGACAACTAATATCTGCACCACTATCTACTAGAAAGTTTACATTTTTATTTAATTTTGACATATATATGGATGCTATCCACTCTTTAGAGTCAATATGATTTATCTGGTGATCAATTTTGAGTACTGAACAAAGAAAGCTATTAGTTTCTACCTCTAATTCATCATCAGACTCATATTCTACTATATTATACTTATTTTCTAATTCTAATAAATCAATTTTGACAGATCTGACCTTATTTTTCCTACATACGGAAGCCCAATGGCCTTTCTTCATGCATCTCTTACATGTCGATTTGTTGGCAGGACACTGCTCTCGGGAATGGAACTGTAGCCCGCAAAAACCGCACTTTTTCACAGTACCACTGGATCCCTGACCATCACTCACTTTATATGTTCGTGACTCGCACCACTTTGATTTAGTTGCACTTTACCAATATGTCTCTGGACACCTAGTAAATCTTTATTCTGCACCGCCTGCAACTCTGCTTGCCTTGCTTCCAGTATACATTGCTGTAAAGTTAGAGTTTCTTTTAGCTGTAACCTTTCTGATGTTTTTGTGTCCAGCATGCCTACTACGATAGGGTCTCGGATCAATTCCTCCTTCAGTTGTCCATAATGACAATGTTCTGCTAAAGTATGTAGGCTAGTAATAAATAAGTCAATGCTTTCACCTGGTTTTTGTACTGTAGAATTGAATTTGAAACGTTCATATATAATATTACGTCTAGGGATAAAATATTTGTCAAAAGCATTTAGGACTTCCTCGTAAGTATCTGGAATTTCTTGAAATTGTATCAAAATATCTTCGGATTCTTCTCCCATAAGATACAGTAGGATATCTATTTTTTGTTCTTCTGTCTTTTGGAGCTGCCCTGATACCGACATGTAGCGTTCCAGCCTCTTCCTCCATGCAGGCCAAATTGCTGGGGCCAAAAAATTGAATTTATCAGGAGGGTTAACATTCAATGGTGCTGGACCTTCTATAACTTGAGTATTTGTACCAGGAGTAGTATTAGTAGACATTTTCACTTTTACTTTACGTCGGGTATGATTTCAACCACAATTGACCACAATGCAGTAATATTTTCTTGATTTTTTGCCCTTAACTTTGCTTTGCTACTCTTGGCATGTGCTAGTGGTTACTGGGTAATATAGTTTTGTACTTAAAATATACGTGCTGCACTCAACACCGCTGTCACCATGTTTAGTTGGGTTCTTTAATAAAGACTATTAAGTACTCTTGATTAAGATATCTTTATTTAGTTTGATGATCTTACATAGCTTGTACCGGTTCCCCGGATCAGACCTAACATAACTTAATCCTAATCCTTGTTCACCTATATGCCATCTATATAGGCAACCAAAGATACACTAACAGAACAATTATGAAAAGTTGTTTGGAATTATGAACTACATAAATATACATATTCTAATATGCAATTACATCATTCTAAATAAAAAACAAATTAAAGCCCTCATGGGAGTGCCGACAGAAGTGAAAACTTCTTATAGTATATAAATTACGAGCTCAATGCTTTTTCCTCATCCAAAAAGAAGTGCTATACCTATATTATATACGTGTTGACGGTCTTTTTCCCCATGCAAAGGTGCACAACGTCTCTCAAGAAGTTTTCACTTCAAATGTTTATTTCGTCGAAGCGATGACGGTCGCTAATTTAATACTTTCTCACATCCAAACATGCACAACGTCTCTAAAGAAATTTTCACTTCAAAAATTTATTTCGTCGAAGCGATGACGGTCGCTAATTTAATTCCTTTTACCCGTCTAAAAAGGGCACAACGTTTCTACAGAAGTTTTCACTTCAAAAATGTATTTCTCCGAAGCTATGACGGTCGCTAATTCAACACTTTTTCCCTATCTAAAAAGTGCACAACGTCCTTAAAGAAGTGTTCACATCAAAAATTTATTTCGTCGAAGCAATGACGGTCGCGATGACGGTCGCTAATTCAACACTTTTTCCCCATCTAAAAAGTGTACAGCGTGTGACGTTCCGCCCCTTATAGAATCCATTATTGATGGGAAGATATTATTTCATTATTTTTAGAATTATTTTCTTTCAATGGTTATTAAAATATAACATAACACCATCACAGAATTTTAAATGCTTGTGACGTCACATTTTAAGTGTGGCAACATTGGTTTGCTTGCGTTTGACAGCGTATCGATGGGAGAGGGGAATTGAATTGCCCGCGGAGATCGTCAGCCAGCTAACGAGAGGGCATTGGCTTTCTAGAAGTGTGTCGGAGTGGCAGGTCGGTAGCTTGATATTTTACCCACAATTTCAAGATCCAAATTATAATTAAAGATTGAATCCATCCAGTATTAGGGAATATAAAGTTATTAGTGAATACGAAGTTGAAGAATTTGAATGCAGATTTAAAATGAGTTCCGGCCTGGTAAATAAAAATTTTTATTAATTTATTTTCCGCCATATTGAAATTTTCTTGACTAACTTGCTAATTAAGTTTCATGTCGTCTATGTTCATGGTTTCTATGGTTTATTTTCATGGATCAAACTCATCTAGAGATAATTGAATATTCTTTGCTAATTTGTGCTTTCTGTTGGAAAATAGAGCTAATTTAAACTCAATTTTTTTTATATTCCTTTCAAGTCTACAGATCTCCTATCTTTTGAACCATGATCAAACAAGTATCCATTGCCTAATCATACTATATTTCATCCTTGTATAATATATCTATATACCTGTGTATATATTATAATGAAATATTTTTTCACAGTAATTATATCTTGTAGCCAAATTGAAAATCACATGTGTTATTTGAACAAGGTCATCTGATAACAACTTAATAAAGAGTCGAGCTGTCTAGTCATTCAAGTTTTTGGACTTAATGACCTATTTCTTCTTATTCCCATAGGAATAAAAACACCTCCTCGTTTCTCTTGCTTCTTTTTGACACATTGGTGGATTGGTAGTAATACCATATGTGTTTTTTTTAGCCACCACTATGAATTCATAAAAAAAAGAAAACCTAAGACCACCAAGGTAGACCACTTCTAGAGAGACGGTCACTAGGAGACCAGCCTGGAATATCTCCATATCTATCTTTTTCGCCTGTACCTTCAACTGGTTTTTTTTCCACCTGTTTTCTTGTACCTCCAGCAGTACAGTTGCAAGAGGGAGTTAGCACCCCTTTGTGCTCATTGCATCCCGGTCAATTTGGGGAATACACAGCAAGGAACGCACCGCAAGGAACATTGGAAGATTGTGAAAAGGGGTTTGTGTTGATGAACATTCGGTTTGCTCTAAGTAAAAATTTAGACTGTTTTTTGTGATTTTCAGGATACTTAGTTTATTCATATAGGTACTTTATAAATTTATTGCACATAACCTTTCCCTTTTCAAGATTTTTGTAGTATTACAGAACATTATAATAATTGATAGCGTTCCCCAAAGCTGCGTAACCTCCATGGTGAGAATCTCTGAGCTCAGATACTTTCCCATACAATAGTGTTGGTACTCTTATATTTTTTTTATTATTCTTTGGCTTGTTTCCCTTTTATATAACTATTTAAACTCCTTTAATTATTTTAGTATATTTTAAATTAAATTTTTCAAATTAACTTCAAATATCATTAAAAATTTCTATTATTCAAATTATTTAACTTTAACTATTAATTTTTATATTAAATTCGAATAAATCCCTAGTACCCATCCCGTCAGGAAGGTACTAGTTTTACTTGCCATTATTATTAAGAACCACGAGTCGGTAAAAGGATCTTTGGTATCCAGAACTCCGTTGGTTCACTTAGGGACTTGGTACCCGTCAACTCATTGAGTTGTACATACATATATTAAATATCTTGTTCATATTATCAGGTAGTATTGAATTAAGTGTACGTATGATAATCGTACCATTGTTATTGGGTGAGGGTAGTTACTACTAACCAAGTGTAAGTTGTACTTTCTGTATTAGAGGTACCCTTATTCAGATTTTCTAACCTTATTAAGATTATTCTTAGATTATATTTGTAAGGTAATTCTGTAAATGACTTTCACTAGTATTTTTTTTTTGTCATGTTAGAGTTACATACTAGTTACTTGTCTTAACTCGGAGATTGTGAACATCTAGTAGTTAAATTTAATAAATATATATTTATTGTGCATATTTTTTTTCTCATATTACTCCTTTATATTTGTACATTTAATATACTTGTACTACAAATTTAACATACTCTATAGCAGCGTAGAATACCTGGAAGAGGGTTAATCCAGTTATCCTTCTCCTGGCGCCCAAAAATTTATTATATTTTCATTATATTACTATATTTACTCTATCTATTTTGTGAACATTGTCTTAATATCTTCTTTTCTAGCCATCATTGTCATTTCCTTTAATTTATTGTCCAGCCAGAAATAGCCGTGCAAATTGGCCGAATCCTTCCTTGAGTGTCAAGTGGCCATTCTCTTGCATATTGAGCTAGCTATTCAAGTTACATCTATCTATTCATAATTTTCATCTTCAGTCCTATATCAATTCTATACTCTTCGTCTTGGCATCTTTCCATACAAGTACTACTGCAAAGTAGTATTTTAGACTTCAGCTCCTTCAACGCAGAAGCCACATTGTTGTTCCTTTGGCTACATTAAGTAGATCTTCTTTTTCCTTCGTCTGTTGGAGTTTATCACTCTCTGTGCATTCACTCCAACAGAAAATCTCCTTCTATCTGGTTACATTGGCGCCCAACGTGGGGCCTTATTTTTGGTCTGAGACAGTATTCATTTAGGTCAATTCTTCTCTTTTTATCTCAAGTTTCTTTGTTATTTCCGTTTGGTATCTCTATACACATCTTGTTACTTATTTATTTTATTTTTAATTTCTGATACATATCAGGTATTCTTATACGCTGTTTTGATTTTTGTTTATATTTTGGGACCTCATTATAGTATAGGTTTGTGCAACTTACATTCTGGGTTAAATTTGAATTTTTATTGGGAACATATTTAATATTGCTATTAATAATATAATTCATATAAGGTAATTTTTATTCCTTCAGCCAATAGTGGTATAGTTGGAGGTACAACTAAGCATTGATTATTATTATATATATTTTTTCCCAAAGTGGTGGTAAGTTACATATAAATAAAAATTTATTTAGGTATTTAGGTAGTAGGTTTACTTGAGTATACATTATTTATTGGATTATTTATCCATTTATTTGATCTTATATATTTATTTGATCTTATATATTTATTTGATCTTATTTATTTGATTATATACTCCATTATATATATATATATATATATATATATATATATATATATATATATATATATATATATATATATATATATATATATATATATATATATATATATATATATATATATATATATATATATATATATATTTTGCTGGCCATTTTGATTTTGTTGGTGTGTTGCGAATATTTTCTCGGTATATATATTTTGCGTGCAAACTTAGGTATCTTTCATACTTCTGTTCTTTGGACTACTTGTCAATAATTTTGCTCTCATCATGTGTGCTTTTAAAGCTGAACATCTTCTGGTGGATGAACTGGATTATGAATTAAAGATTAGGGACATAATGCCAGAGGAGTCGACAACTGTCGATAAAAAACGCAATCTTCTGAGAGGTGCTTTGAAACAAGAAGCTGGCAATAGGAGTTTTCTCCAAATTTCAGCTGTATCCATCCCTTTTGAGGAACAACAGAAAGGAATCTCTGAAACATTGGACAGCTTGTCTAAAAAAATCGAAAAATTTAGGGGAACTGTAAAGGATACAGAGTATGCGCGATTAACATCTCGTCTAGGCCATATTTCTGCCCGTGTACACTTGTTACACTGTCCTACAGAAGAACAGGAACCTTTCAAGAAATCTGTTTCTCTTAGAATATTTACACTAGAGGGTGAACTTGATTCTAGAGTTAACTATGATGTGAACTTGATTCTAGATGTCATTTTTGGAAAGGGTTGAATGTCTTCGAGTATCTAGAGGTGTTTCTGAAGAGGATTTGTTTGCTGCGTCTGCTGAACTGTTCACCGGGACAGCTTTTACCTGGTTTAGGAATAATAGGGGTAATTTTTCTTGTTGGTCTGATCTGATTAAAAAGTTGAAGTCAGATTTTCTTCCGTACTCGTTCCAGGACGACCTACTAGGTCAAATTAAGAATCATAAGCAGAAACCTGGGGAATCTGTTACTATGTTTATTAATACTATATTAGGTATGTGTAGTCGTTTAGACACTCCTTTGTCAGATTTAGCTAAAATTAAAATCATCCTTAAATGTCTATTACTCTTTTATCATCAACAATTAGCTCTTATGGACATTCAGAACATTGATGACCTTACTATAAAGTGCAAACGTTTGGAGGAAACTTTATCCTGGTCTTCTCAACCTCCATCCACATCTCGATCCTATTCTAACTCTTCTTCTCAGCCAACTTCCTTTAGGCAACGTTCTTGGCCAAATAAGGGCCATGATCATAATGTTTCGGTTGTTAGTTCTCTTGTCTGTTGGAATTGTGATCAGCCAGGTCATCCGTTTTACAATTGTGGGATTCCTCAAAGTCGTATTTTCTGCCATGGCTGTGGCCGAGAGAACACCCTTAAAAGGAATTGTTCTAAGTGTTCGGGAAACGAGACGTCGGAGGTCCGTCCCCTGAACGTTTCTCCGTCCAACACCCAATCAGGGAATCCAACCCCATCGTCAAACGAAACTGCTGGACCAAGCACATCCAGCAACCCAAACCCATCTTCACGAAAAGGGAAAGGGGTGTCTTTCAAGAAAACAGCACACACCACAAAACAAAATTAAACCAGAAATTAATTTCTATAGATGATACGTTAGATTTGCTTGATTCAAATGATCACAGATGTTCATTTACAAATTCTTCTTTGATTGGTAGTGTTCAACGTAACAATAATAATTGTGATAGTGATGTAGTTCCATTATCTATATTAGATTCTAGTTTTGTTAATGATGATGATACGTCTAGGTTAGTTCCCTATAACGGTTCTAGACAACCAAATACTTTAGATCTAGATATTAATTCTTTATTAGTTAGGAAACAAAATGATAATAGGCCATATCTCCCTATTCAAATTCTAGGACAATCGTGTTTAGCTTTGTTAGATAGTGGCTCTAATATTTCCTTGATCGGGGGACATTCATTAAATTTATTGAAAAATTCTAGTATTCCCATTATGCCCATTTCATCTTTGCAAGTATCTACTGCAGATGGTACAGTTCAGTCCATTACGGGCAAACTCCAAATTGAAATCACAGTGGCCGATTTATGTAGAGAAATTACATTCTATGTTATTCCTTCCGTGCAGAATTCTATAATTCTAGGTATGGACTTTTTCAATGCTTTCAATAGCACCTTAAGTTGTTCTGATTTTTCTTTTTCCATATCTGAATTTAATTTATCTACCCTTAGTGCTATTCATGATTTTGCTAGTTTATCAAGCTCCGAACAAAGGCAATTAGAGAGTATGATCTCTAAATTCACTACTCTTTCTTCAAAAGACAAACTAGGTCGTACGTCGTTAATATCTCACACTATCGAAGTGGGAAATCCCACTCCTTTTAGGTTGTATCAGTATCCCATACCTCAAGCCTGGCAGGCAGATTTAGAAAAAGAAGTAGATTCGATGCTTGCTTTAAATATCATAGAACATTCAACGTCGTCCTATTGTTCTCCACTCTGGTTAACGAAGAAGAAGGATGGATCCTTCAGGATCTGCTTTGACGGTCGAAAATTAACAGTATCACAACGAACAGGGATGCTTATCCTATCCCCAGAATAGATGTGATTTTGAGCAAACTTCAGAATGCCAAATACATCTCTTCTATTGATTTGTCTAAGGCCTTCTTACAGATCCCGCTGAGTGAAGAGAGCAAGAAGTATACTGCTTTTGCTGTCAGTGGTAAAGGATTATTCCAGTTTGTCACCATGCCTTTCGGTCTTGTTTCTGCTCCTCAGACAATGTGTCGTCTGATGGATTTAGTCATTGGTCCACAGTTAGAGCCCTATGTTTTCTATTATTTGGACGATATTTTGGTTGTCACTCCCGATTTTTCCCTTCATATGGAAATTTTAGATAAGTTATTTTTACGTCTTAAGGAAGCTAATCTAACGATCAATTTGGATAAATGTCAGTTTTGTCGTCCTAGTCTTAAGTTCTTGGGTTATGTTATGGATAACCAGGGGCTAAGGACTGATCCTGAGAAAATAGTAGCTATTAAAAATTTTCCCATACCTAAGACCACCACCCAAGTCCGTAGGATATTGGGAATGTGTGGCTATTATCGTCGGTTTGTACCGTCATACTCTACCTTGTTGTCTCCTCTTACTGATCTTTTGAAGAACAGGAAAAAGGGACAGATCATTACTTGGACTCCTGAGGCCGATGAAGCTTTTAGGCGCGTTAAAGATGCTTTAACGAGCGCTCCGGTCATGATGTCACCTAATTTTGATGAGCATTTTTATCTGATGACAGATTGCTCTAATACTGCTTCTGGTGGCGTATTATTTCAGTTGAAGGATGGCTCTGAACACCCAATAGCTTACACTAGTAAGAAGTTGAATAAGGCCCAGAAAAACTATTCAACCACAGAGCAAGAACTCTTAGCTATCATCCATGTGTTAGAAGCGTTTCGTTATTATTTGGAAGGTCGTAATTTCACTATAATTACGGACCATAGTTCCTTGGTATGGCTTCATAGTATGAAAAACCCTTCTCAGAGACTTTCTCGATGGATATGTAAACTGGCTGCCTATTCATATAAGATTGTCCATAGAAAGGCAAACGGGGTCGTGGTTGCAGATGCTCTTTCACGTGTCCACGATATTAATGTCCTAGATCTGTCTTCTTTAACCCCTGATGTGTGGTATCAGAATATGATTGATAGGGTTACTCAAGACCCACAAAAATATCCTGATTTTAAGGTAGAGAATAATGTTCTGTACAAACACACCTTTAGTCCGATAGAGTCCTTATCCAACATGTCGGAGTGGAAAATAGTTGTGCCTACGCCAAATAGCGAAAATATTCTGCATATGTTTCATGATGAAGTTACAGCTGGTCATTTTGGGTTTTATAAGACATATCACCGCATTGCTGAATTATATTATTGGCCTGGCATGCGGAAGTCTATTAAAAGGTACATTTCTAAATGCATGGTTTGTTCTACTTGTAAACCAAGTAACCTACCACAAGCTGGACTTATGGGTTCCTTCAGGAACATCAATTTTCCTTGGCAGATGATCTCAATGGATCTCATTGGACCGTACCCTCGGAGCTACAAGGGTAATACCTATTGCCTGGTAGTTGTGGATTATTTCACTAAATTTCCTTTAGTTTGTCCTCTTCGTCAGGCCACAACTCCAGCAATTTTGAAATATTTGGAGGAACAAGTCTTTTTGGTGTACGGTGTTCCCCAAATTGTGTCATGTGACAATGGTCCTCAGTTTGTATCAAAGGCCTTTAAAGATCTTTTAGCTAAATATAAGGTTCAGAAGACCTTTTATAATGCTGCCTACCATCCACAAGCAAACCATACTGAGAGAGTAAATCGCAGTATTGTCACAGCTCTAAGGTCCTATACATACCCAGATCACAGAGCTTGGGATCAATATATTCATTCCATAGCTCAAGCCATAAGGACTTCTGTCCATGAAGTTACCCAGTGCTCTCCAGCATATCTGAATTTTGGTAGGAATGTTGCTTTATCAGGTGATTATTTTGGTGTAATTTCAGACAATTCCGAAAATCTTCCTCAAATATCTGAGAAAGTTCATCGCTTAGATGATCTCCAGACGTTACCTCATATTTTCGCAGACATTAGGAAGAAGTTAAAAACTTCTTACCTAAGGAACCAGCAGCACTATGATTTGAGGAAACGAGATCTGCGATTCTTTGTTGGTGATCGAGTATTAAAGCGCAATTTTGTCAAATCCAGTAAGGGTGATGCCATTTCTGCAAAGTTTTGCCAGAAGTATGTCCCATGTACTGTCTTAAGGGTAATATCTCCTTTGATTTATGAATTAAAGGACAATTTGACTAATAAGCGAATTGGTCAATTTCATGTAAAGGATTTACTGCCTGACAATACCATGGACGATGTTGATTCTTCAACTTCATCGGAAGAAGATTAACTTAACAGGGTTGTTTAAGCTAATATCTTCCTGTGCTTGCCTTTAGCTCGTTTTATTATGGTATAGTATTTTAGTCTAAATTTTTAATCACCAGAGAGTGCAGGACCATAGCATAATTTTTAACCTTCGGCATGGTTTGATGACTTCTCACTTATTAGTTACTTATTAGGTACCGAATTCTTGTGTAATACCGCTTGTATGAGTTTATCATTTTTTTTGTATTATGAATTGCATTTTAATTCATGGACAAATATTCTCAAGTACTAATCCAGCCAATAGTATTACCAAGTTGATAATCCCCACTTGTACTTTTAGTTTGTGTACTCAACCTCTTATAATAAAAGGGCTGTTGATTATTAGATATTTGGATATGTGGGCTCATACAAGTATTCTTGCTGAATAGAAATGGAACTATGTTACACTACCATATCTTAGATTATGTGTTATATTTTGGATATTTGATTACCTACTTATTATTATTTTTTTATATTATTTTTATATCATGTAAGTATTGGATTTGCCATATTGGAAAGATGGGGTTTTTAATTTGTTATTGGGTTACGCTATTGACATTTGTCACGGACATGTTAGATACTTTACAATAATTCAGATCCTTATTTTCTCCACAGTATAATTCTGGAATGAGTTTGGAATTTTGGTTTATAGATGAATTTTTGAGTCTTTCATATTTCTTCTTATGAACTAGTCTGTTAATGCTCAAAGTTGGTGAATACGTGGGTTCGAAATTCAGCAATTGATCACTGCTATCCGATTTCGTAATCCATGTCTTTCATGGTTGAGTATGCGGATGTTTATGCATGATAATATTTCCGGTCGGGAAACGGTGCGCAACATTTCCTAACCATTCTTGTGTAATTAGTCCAGATATTCCAGGCACGTTTTCACACGATAATAGGGAAGTTTAGTTTGCTTATTTTATGTCTCTTAGTTCATAGTATATTGATGCTTTGATTATCCATATACGTAGAGTCGTAATGTTAGTGATCAACCCGTCGGGACAAATTATTGATTTTCTTTTTAGTAGATTCCCTCTTCTATCCTCAGGCATTAGTTGCTGCTTAGATTCAGGAATATCTCCTGGATAATCCTATGTATGTTCCCCTGAATATACAGTCTTATGAAAAATTGGGAGCTCGTTCCCGTCATATTTTGTATTTACCATAGAGTCATAGTACTTATAAGTTACCCTTCATAACGCGCAAGACGGGTTAGCACGTAGATAAATACTAAAACAAACACCACAGCACTAATGCTACTCACCTTGCAGTTATATGTAGGCCGTTGTCGTTCTTCAACGGTACTGGCTCCGAACTAACTCACCGGTGGCGGGGTGGATTCAAATAGAACGAATAAATATACTTGGGCGCCAGCTTCCTTTTTTGCCAGCCAGTACAAACAGATAACTATAACTTATTCCCCAAATGAAGCAAAGGAATAATAATAAGACACGAGTAACCCATATACAACTTTTATTGCCCTATGATGTAATACTAACATCGGTTACGAGGTTGTCTCTTACAAACACACTAAACAAGTGATTAGGTGACATTAACTTTCTGAAATATTCAAAGAGTGACTACAAGTATTTTTTTTGTGACAAATTTATCTAAATAATGTAAAAAAAATAAAGGTGACAAAATTATCTTACCGCAATATAACTATTAAAATTTAAAATCCACTATTTTAAATATATATTTCCCCCGTACATTAAATTCAATTAAAAAAAAATAACAACAAAGCTGGTAACAAAGACTGGAATATGTTCCTTCTCAACACGAACGAACTTCGGGTAACGCGGCGGCTAGCAATGGGCCCATAGCGTACGCAAGCGCAGAATGAAACACACCGTAGGTAATATTTGAAAAGTTTTAAACTCTAGATTCCAATAAAATCCCTGCCTTTGCCCCATTACAATTTAAACTGTGATGTAGGTATTTTTAAAAACTTTAGATATTGTTTACTTTAAATAAATGGTAGCATTAAAAAAAAGAAAAATTAATAACTGGCTATTACACCCTAAAGTTATATGTTTCTGTTCATGAAAAATAAGTTACTAACATCGGCAAAAAAAATCAATAGATACTCCTAATTATCCTAGATGATCTATCCTCTTAATGAAGTTTAAATTAAAAATGTACAAATAATAAAGTTCATCCTCTTAATACTATCCAAAAAAAAATAAGTCCAAACAAAGCATGAATATAACTTAATTAATATAATGAAGTGTAAAAAAAGACCTTAATTCTGAATCTTCTCCACAGATTACCATATTATCTACAACGGATTATGTAGGGGCTTAAGATTCTACCATCGGGTCCATCAGTCCATTCCCTGACATGCCATGACGCTCAAATGGCCTCTCTGTTGAACGCGTGTGACTTCAAAAAAACGTCCCGTACTAAAACGTCCAGTACTAAAATGTCCCGTACTAAAACCCTTAAATAAAAATAGTCCCATTAAGTACCCGAATTATGTACTTTAATTTACAAGATTTAAATATCCCCATAATAACAAGTAGCTGTTTCGATTAAGTATTTTATTTCTCTACAAAAAAATTAAATAGAACTACTTTGAAGAGCACTTCAATAAATAAATGCCTTCATAAAACTACATCTGTATAGTTGATTACATTTAAATCCTCTATGGCAATATAGCCTAACTTTTACCAAGTTATCCCACCCCATGTAATGAAACAAAAAGAATATATTCAAATGCTGCTAAACCCATCCCAGAATATATATGACATTACCAAAATCTGCCGCTTAAATTTAAAATACGTTTTAAAGTTATTCCTTTAAATGTAGCTACTTTTTTATCCAATCAACTTTTTTACACCCACAGTAAAACAGTTGACAAGCAAAATGAATTTGACTCTATTTATTACTAACCTACAGCTATTAAAAAAACAAAAGAACAACGACATACCTGTTTTCTTTCAAACACAGGGTTAAAATTAACTTCTCCACTCAGTTTTATCTCTCCTTCAATGCAATCCTTTTTTTAACTGGTCCGGTTTGGAGCAAATTTATCCGAAAATAATTCGGCTTTTCCTATTCACTATTAACAAAAGATTCTCAGCACTTCCTTAAGAATCTTACCACAGCCATCACCAATGGGTAGGAAAAATTTCACCAAAAATATGGTCGTATCCAAAACATATATTTTTGATCGCCTTCATAGGCAATTTTACACCATACACTTTTTGTAACAGCTCCAATGACTAGTCTCAACAAAGGAACAAAGAACCACACCCAACAACGACTCGTTTGTCCCAAAAATCAAGCACCGTCGTCTTAGAGAGAAATAGAAAATCACAACGAAACACATGCGCCATCCATCAAAAAGGCCGTGTTTCGGATATGTCAAGTACGTACACATCATTCAACAATATTATTTAATTGTTGGCTTTATCATTGACGTATAGAAGGTAGAACTGGTTGTCTACACTCGAGGAGAATGTCTTAAGTTTCTTAGCAAAATATTATACCGTTACAGACCCCCCTTACTTAAAGAAAATTTACCCAGGGAAATTTTCTGCAGCGCTAGCTGCTTTAAGATCCTTAATACTATAGGTACCCTGATCATTCCCTAACTCATCAACCAAATTATATGTCCATTTTGATACCTTCTTCTTGATAAAGAATGGTCCAACCCAACGAGGAGCAAGCTTCTTCGAGAAGTAAGCAGTAGCATCTGATAAAACGAAGTTCTTCCTCCATACGGCTTGATTAAGACTGAATTCCTCTGGTCTCCTTCGGAGGTTATATACCCTCTCGCTCTTCTGGGAAGCCTTATCTAATCTTCTTCGAACGTCTGCAAACAACTCCTTTAAAACTTGAGTCCTCTCAACTACAGTTTTCTCCTGATTCTGATCGTTATTCACATCTCTAAGTTGTTCCTTTTTACGGAACTCGTCACCATCTAGTATCATGTTTCGTCCAAAATTCACGAAATAAGGATTCTGCCCAATTGATTCATGATAAGCAGTCCTTGTGGCACATGCCACCTTAGCCAAATTAACATCCCATTTCCTATGATTGTCCGACACATACGAAGAGAGCATAATCTTCAGTGTCCGATTATACCTCTCGGTAGGGTTTGCTTGAGGGTGGTAAAGAGCATTGTACCTAACCTGCACTCCATAAGTTTTCATGAGATTAGTAAACACTCGTGAAGTGTATTGTGGTCCATTATCGCAAAGCAACAACCTAGGAGCTCCGAAGAGTAAAAATACGTTCTCCTCCAATTTCTTCACAATGTGGGCGGTTGTAGAAGACCGTAGTAGAAAGACAAGTGGAAACTTAGTAAACAGGTCCATGACAACTAATATGAAACGATGGCCTTGCGTTGACCTTGGCAATGGTCCAATTAAATCTGAGCTTAAACATTCCCACGGTTGTATGGCTCGCGGTTGAGCAGTCATCAAACTCTTCGGCCCTGTATGATCCACCTTATGTGCGGCGCAGATCCGACAACCTCTCACATAGCGTGCCACGTCACTTTTAAGTTTCGGCCAATAGTAGCGTTCACAAACTCGCTTATAAGTTTTTAAAACTCCCGCATGACCAGATAATGGTGAGTCGTGCGATTGTTGAAGAATTTTCCCCCGATCTTGTTTGGGTATTACCTCTTTCCAATTATCAACTTCGTCCACTAAAAATCCCAACCTAGGTTTAACGTACTTCCATAGCTTCCCATCAACAATTCTCCATTGAGAATATTTCAAAGGCTTATTTTCCACTTTATCCTTAACTTTAGTGTACCAACGATCTCTGATCTCAGTCTCTACGGAATCTATCACTGGTACAGATCTGGAAAGCATATCAGGAACGACATGGTCCTTTCCTTTCCTATGAACTATTTTAAAATCGTATTGTTGTAACCTTACTGCCCAACGCGCAAGACGACCTGACGGGTCTTTTAAATTCTGTAACCACACTAGCGAAGCGTGATCTGTTACAACGGTGAACTGTATTCCTTCCAAAAATGGCCGTAGCTTCTCAATACTGTATAATACTGCTAGACATTCTCTTTCTGTGGTTGAGAAGTTACGTTCTTGTCTAGTTAGAGATCTACTTAGATAGCAAATAACTCGATCTCCATCGGGATGCGTCTGAGTCAACACCGCTCCAATGCCATAACCAGAGCTATCACATTGGACGACAAAAGGCAACGAATAATCAGGGCAATTCAACACTGGTGCCGATACTAAATATTCCTTAATCTTCTGGAATGAAGCATTACATTCCGATGTCCAATTAAAATTCCTCCCCTTCTTTAATAAAGCGGTAATTGAGGAAATCAAAGTCGCAAAATCTGGTATGAATTTCCAGTACCAAGAAAATGTGCCCACTACAGAACGAACATCCTTAACGTTTTTGGGAGTTGGTAAGGTAAGCATTGCTTTAACTTTGTCTAAATCGACATGTATCCCGTTTCTATCCACAACATGACCAAGATATTTTAATTCAGGCCGACAAAATTGACACTTGTCCCAACTGACAGTCAGTTTAGCCTCTCTTAAACGTCTGAAAACTTCTTCTAATATCCTTAAGTGTTCCTCGAAACTCTCGGTTAATATTACCACATCATCTAAATAGCAGAAGACGTAAGGCTCCAAATCTGGTCCTAGAACAGTATCTATAAGTCGTTGCCAACGCGCAGGTGCATTATGAAGACCAAAAGGTAAGCGTTTAAATTGGAATAAACCACGCCTAGGCACTGTAAAAGCAGTGAAAGGTCGGGATGATTCGGCTACCGGTATCTGCCAATAAGCAGACTTGATATCAAGAGTTGACAGATAATGCGCATTACGTAGCTTATCAAGGATGTTTGACATGTAAGGAAGGGGATAACTATCCCTTTCAGTTACAGCATTAAGCTTCCTGTAGTCAACGCAAAATCTGTAAGTCCCGTCCTTCTTTTTCACCAACAGAATCGGCGAAGACCATGGGCTCGTAGATTTTTCTACGATTCCCTGAGCCAACATCTGATCCAGTTCTTTGTCAATCTGAGCTTGTATGATCGGAGAGACAGGATAGTATCGCTGTTTAATAGGTGCAGCTTTACAAACTATAGTGTGTTCAGTAACATCTGTGCATCCGAGGCAGAGATGGGCATCGACACGTCGACTTTAATTGTCGACACAGACGTGTCGACAATGTCGAGAACGTGTCAACAATGTCGACAATGTCAGCAACGTGTCCATAATGGAAAAAAGTGAGGTTATGTTATGAAATTATTCAGTTGTAAACTTTGAATGTGATCTGATCTGATCAGAATCAAAATGAGTGGCAGAAAACTGAATAAAAACTATGATATATTATCATTCAAAGTATTAAAGATAGAAGGAAAGCACGCGGCTAAATGTTGTGTATGTGGAAATGTGATAAAAAATACAGCTGCAGCAAGATTGCAAAGTCACAGGTAAGAAGAAATATTTTAATTAATTTTAGCTGGATAGCTATAGAGATTTATTCTCTGAAATTGATATTTGTATCGGTTGATAACTAACCCCGTCCCGTACTTTCATTTTAAGAAACGTCTGCAAGTTAGATCGTGGCAATGGTAATCAATCCAATAATGAAATGTCGCATGTTTCGATATACGAAAATACTGGCTCAGACACAGGTTTTACACCTACAGTTAATCCACAAGTGAGTATATAGGACGTATGTTCTACTACATATTTAGCAGGGGCGGATCTAGAAAAAATTTTGGGGGGAACTTTTTGAAATTACATTTATCTATAATATAAAAATGAATCGTAAAATGTGTTCGGAGCCGCATAACTCAACAACGCATGGATCACCATTTCGGTAGTAGTATATTGGAGAAAACATGGCGTTAAAAACCGTATAGCCATCTAACGGCAAGAAGTGAAAATAACGCACTATATATTATTGTAGATTTCTTGATTACTATTTAATTCGAATTCGGAAGGGGACATAAATTGCATCAGTTTTCACCCCAGAATTTGTATTCTGAGGTTTTCACGTTGTTGCATCTCTATATACAGGGTGTCCCATTTAAAAAACACCAAGTTTAGTATTTTACGGCAAAAAACGGATTGGCCTATTGAATTAAGTACAAAACGCTGTATCTATGCCAACTTCTGTATACAGGGTGTCCGTAGATCCGCCCTTCATATTTAGTCACCTTAGAGTTTCTTTTTATTTTGAATTTTAGAATACAACGAACGGTAGTTACGAAGTTATGGAAGATGGTTCGCTAGCTATTGTGACTGGAACTTCACCTGAAAACATGCTAGATGGAATTATAGAAAATTCATTAGATACCGATGCCGCCTTATTGGAATTGGAAGAAAACAATGGTGTAGCAATTCAAGGCACTCATAGTATTGTTGAAAATATGATGTTATCAACTACTGATACTGAGAGTAGTAATTTGACTAACTTAAGTACTCCAACTTCCTCCAGCACAAGCTACACAAGCACGAATAAAAGAAATTTATTCGCTACATCTCAAGCTAGACCAGCCAAAAAATCAAAGAAAATCACCGACTATATGGACATATTACAAGAGTATGAAGAGGAGAAGATAAGCACTGCACTAGCCAAATTTATATTCGGCTGTAACTTACCATTTACTGTGGTAGAATCACCTCTCTTTAAAAATTTTATAAAAACGATCCGTCCTGCTTATTTAGACAAAATTCCTGGCCGGAAAAAACTTTGTACATCGCTTTTAAATAAGTGCTATGAAGACTGTATTGAGATTTCACGTAAAAAAGTGGAAACCGAGTCAGTCATTTTGTGTGACGGTTGGAAAAACTCATCTACTAATTCTAAAACGGTTGTGACAATGTTGCATAGTGCAGACGGAAAAAATGCCTTTCTTGATGCTTGGGATTTAACCACGGAGTCTGAGACTGGAGAAAAACTTGCCGAAATAATAACAGAATCTAAAAAAATTGCAAAAGAAAAATACGATGTAGATGCGTACGGTATAGTTTCGGATAATGCTAGTGCAATGATTAAAATGGGATCCCTCCTCAAGCACAACATGTGGCACTCTACGTGCAGTAGCCACACCGGCAACCTTTTAGCCAAAGACGTGCTGGATAAAAAGTTAGTCGACAATGTGGTCATTGTCCTCAAAGAATTTAAGCAACCAGATTTAGAAAAAATGATAGTTGATAAGGGAGGGCGCAGAATCAAATTGCCGGCCGAAACAAGATGGTGCTCTTACCGAGATTCTTTCGAAAGTCTCCTAGAAAATCTGGTATATATGAAACAAGTAGCCGCTGTAACGAAAAAAAAGATTAAGCCGAAAGTCAAGGAATTAATCTTCAACGATGAATTTGTGGATGAGATTCAACAGAACATAGAAATTTATGAACCCATTTGTAATCTGATCAATGTTTGTCAGAAATCTGACACATCTGTAGCAGATGCCGTTCATCTGTGGCTCAATTTGAATCTGCCAGATAACCTTAAAGAAAAATTGAAACACAGACAACAAATGGCGTTAAACGTGTACGCATTAACTGCGTACTATCTGCATCCGAAATATGAAAATTCCAAGCTTACGTCAGAGCACACTGGTATAATAACTCAGTTCTTACTCAGAAAGTTGTGCAATCAGGGCATAGAAGAATGGGACAAATTTAACACTAAATCGGGTAAGTCTTTCAGACAAAATTATCGCTCTTTTGATTTTTAATATATTAGGTTTACAATTTCAGGAATATTCTCAACACTTTGGGAAAAAGGAGTTGAAAAGCCTCTAGTATTTTGGCGAGTGGTCAAACTGGAATGCCCAATTCTTGCTAAAATGGCTCTCAGACTTCTAAAAATGCCAGCCTCCTCAGCTCAAATCGAGAGACTCTTTTCAAATTGGGGACACATTCACAGTCTGATAAGAAATAGATTAACGTTCACTAATTCCAAGAAATTGGTACATATTTATGTTTCATTAAAGGGAGAGTATCCTGATAAAAATAGTTATGACCTGGACGAGGAAGAAATTGTAGATATGGACGGGGAAAGTACAACTATTTGATGTATTATTGGTTAAATGTTTTCTTTGGTTAAAAATTAGCAAAACCGCAAAATGTTGTAATGTTTTTATTATGCAGTCTCTGCCAAAGCACGAAGAGATTCAACACTGTTTCAGTAATTATTATACTATAATTATTATAATAAAGAGTTAGTAAAATTTAAAAAAAAGTAAACGAAATGTTAGGAAACAAGGTAAGGTTTCAATGTACTGAGATATGTTTGATTGTGGTTTTGAATCTTACCTCGTTTTCTGACGTTTAGGTTTACGTTTCTTTTTAATTTTTTTAAACCTTTCTGTAAATGTTACGAGTTTACGAGTAACGATAGAAAATTAAAAATCTATGAAAATTTGCTTGTTTTGCTGGTTTTTTCTGGTTTTGCATCTATATGGTAATGTTTTAGATTCATTACATTGCATTACTCTATCATGAGGTTTGCACATAATAAATTGTCTCTATATGAATCTATTTAAAATTCATTTACACTTGAAAAACCTGCAATCAAACAATTATGGAATATCCTATGACTTTGACAATCGCAAGTTAATAGTGAGGTTAAAAGTTTCAAAAGTTTGAGATTATTTGGTCTCTTTGCAACTTGTTGAAACATTAATGCATACTTTTTCAATAAGTCAGCGCAGCCAGATTAACCTAAAATTTCAAATTAGTGCGCACGGAACGTCATTCTGATCGTTTGCTAATTGTCGACATACTCGACATTGTCGACATTGGCAACAACTTTAAATCACTCGACATCGACATGATTGTCGACATGTCGACAATCGAATTGTCGACATGACATTATCGACACCGCCCATCCCTAATCCGAGGGTATCTCCCATAAGCTCACGATTCCTACTAACAACAGCCTCAAGTCGAGTTTTCTGCATATCCGATAAGACAGTTTGACCTCTAAGATGATCAACTGCAGATAACATAACTGGTGATTCAGAAAAATGCCACTCGTTATGCCTAAGATCTGGAACTATTCCCATAAGACGCCAAAAATCGCTTCCCAATATCAGAGTATGTGGAACTCCCATTACGACCAAAACAGATATAACACGTAATCGATCCCTAACCATAAAGGGTACTGAACATTCACCTTGTACTTCACAGGATTGTCCATAGGCTACACGACAAGTAGTCGGTTTGGAACTATCGATTTCTAAACCTAAACTTCTCAATAACTTCCATCCAGTACTACCAACAATGGTTCTAGAAGCACCTGAGTCCAATAAGCCAAGCATTTCCATCCCTAGAACACTTACACGCAGATAAGGTCTCTCATCATTCTGTGCATGGTCTAAAATAAAATCTAATATTGGTTGTACATTGGTCGAAGATACATCAGCTTCCTTATTTCGACCAGTTAAAGGGGCTGTGATCCGTTTCCCTGTTTCTTGCATTTCGGACAATTCCTCACAGTTACTCCTTCCTTTTTGCATCCAAAACAGTAAATTTTCTTCGGCATTAGACATCCAATAGCCTTATGTCCAGGTTGCTTACATCTAAAACAAGTAACCATCCGTTCATGATTGCCTGAAGCATTGGAGGTTGAAGCAGCATCTATAACATTCGATTCCCTCTCTACTTCAACATCAACATATGCTAAATCCTTTTCCAGTATGTTTCCGCGTCTAACTGAGGGTTCGACATAATTTCGAATAGTATCCCTCCTTTCCTCCATCCTTCTACAAACCACGCGAAGTTCTTCCAAAGTCGTTGGTAGTGGATCTCGAAGTCGATCCTGATAAAACGGATGTAAGTTCCTCATGATTATAGACAGTTGAGCCTCTTCGCTTAAGTGACAACGCAATCTTTTAAAGTAACTGGACATGACGGCTAAATAGACTCCTATCGTCTTAGAGGAATGTTGAGTACGTCTCCTTAATTCTTCAAATACAGCTTCACTGTGATGGGCAGACAAGTACTCCTTACGAAATTCTTCTTCGAGTTCTTCCCATGTGTTAACTCTCAGACGGGCATCTTTGTAAAATTGGTACGCTTTATCACAGAATAGATCAACACCAGATTCTAACAAAATATGCTTTGGAACATGACGGGCCACACTGAATTCTTCTACCAACTCAAAGAAAGCTGATATTGACATGGACTTGCTACATCCTGAAAATTTTTGTATGCCCCACTTATGTGGTAGTACCATTCTAGAAGCAACAGCACTCGATCCAACCTGACCTACAGCAACTGCAGGTCTACTTGGGGAAGAACTAACAGCAGTTCCTAAATTAGCATGGAAAGTTTGGCTAAGTCCAGCTATAACATCAACTATGGGGGTACTGGGTTAGCTGGATGTACCTTCTCATGAAGTAAATTCAGTAACGACAACACTCGAGCAAGTAGTGCTGATCTAGTAGTCTTCATCTCGTCATCATTTCCATGTTCCATCAAATCTACTCTTCCTAACAAGTGATTTAACTTCGTCTCCCATTTTGTATATTCAGATGTAGTAGGTATTCCAATTATACCCTGAAGAGCTGTATCTACTTCTGCAAGATTCTTATCCACTGCATTTTTGTCCTCCGTAAATGTATAAGGATGCGCTGGATATTGAATTGTTTTATTCCCATCACGTTCCATCCGAAGTAGAGGAGCTAAAGCTTTCCTATCATCTTCCACCGATACAGATTGGACTCCTCGAATCCTTAATTCATACTCAAGAGCCTCTTTATCCAACCGGTTAACAACTAACTTTCGAGACATGATTCCTAAATATGTTCTCAATAACAAAAATTAACTCTAAAGTATCAATACAACTCATAAATCTATAATTGCTTCCTAGTTTAGACCAATGGGCAATAATTCATAGGTATATGTCAAATATATAAAAATTATTAAGTAACCAACTCAAGGTTCGTTAAGTAATACTAAGTGTGTTACTCCAAAATAATTTACTTTTTATTTAGTTACAGTAAGGGATAGGGTTTATAAATTGGATACCAATGACAAGGATGAAGAGTTACATTTAACTACATAAAATGTCACCTTCAATAAAATATTCACTGTCAGCTCCATTCACCAAATTCCTCAAAAATGTTGACTCCACACCCAGTGGACCTATCTTCTACTAAACTTCAGGACTCCTAAGCCAGTTGTAGTAGTTCCAATATCCAATGTTTGAGCACTATATATTTGTCATCTCCAGGTGATCAAGTCTGCTGAATAGGTACTTTTTAAAAATGTAAACTCAAATATTATGTTACTAATATCACAAACAATCCAACCGTTACTAATGTCACCAAAGGTCGCCACTAATGTCACCAATTATCACCATATGTCGCCATTTATGTCACCATGTGTCGCCACTACTGTCACCATATGTCACCACTTACGTCACCATGTGACGCCACTACTGTCACCATATGGTGCCCCACGTTGGGCGCCAAATTATAACGCGCAAGACGGGTTAGCACGTAGATAAATACTAAAACAAACACCACAGCACTAATGCTACTCACCTTGCAGTTATATGTAGGCCGTTGTCGTTCTTCAACGGTACTGGCTCCGAACTAACTCACCGGTGGCGGGGTGGATTCAAATAGAACGAATAAATATACTTGGGCGCCAGCTTCCTTTTTTGCCAGCCAGTACAAACAGATAACTATAACTTATTCCCCAAATGAAGCAAAGGAATAATAATAAGACACGAGTAACCCATATACAACTTTTATTGCCCTATGATGTAATACTAACATCGGTTACGAGGTTGTCTCTTACAAACACACTAAACAAGTGATTAGGTGACATTAACTTTCTGAAATATTCAAAGAGTGACTACAAGTATTTTTTTGTGACAAATTTATCTAAATAATGTAAAAAAAATAAAGGTGACAAAATTATCTTACCGCAATATAACTATTAAAATTTAAAATCCACTATTTTAAATATATATTTCCCCCGTACATTAAATTCAATTAAAAAAAAATAACAACAAAGCTGGTAACAAAGACTGGAATATGTTCCTTCTCAACACGAACGAACTTCGGGTAACGCGGCGGCTAGCAATGGGCCCATAGCGTACGCAAGCGCAGAATGAAACACACCGTAGGTAATATTTGAAAAGTTTTAAACTCTAGATTCCAATAAAATCCCTGCCTTTGCCCCATTACAATTTAAACTGTGATGTAGGTATTTTTAAAAACTTTAGATATTGTTTACTTTAAATAAATGGTAGCAGTAAAAAAAAGAAAAATTAATAACTGGCTATTACACCCTAAAGTTATATGTTTCTGTTCATGAAAAATAAGTTACTAACATCGGCAAAAAAAATCAATAGATACTCCTAATTATCCTAGATGATCTATCCTCTTAATGAAGTTTAAATTAAAAATGTACAAATAATAAAGTTCATCCTCTTAATACTATCCAAAAAAAATAAGTCCAAACAAAGCATGAATATAACTTAATTAATATAATGAAGTGTAAAAAAAAGACCTTAATTCTGAATCTTCTCCACAGATTACCATATTATCTACAACGGATTATGTAGGGGCTTAAGATTCTACCATCGGGTCCATCAGTCCATTCCCTGACATGCCATGACGCTCAAATGGCCTCTCTGTTGAACGCGTGTGACTTCAAAAAAACGTCCCGTACTAAAACGTCCCGTACTAAAACGTCCAGTACTAAAATGTCCCGTACTAAAACCCTTAAATAAAAATAGTCCCATTAAGTACCCGAATTATGTACTTTAATTTACAAGATTTAAATATACCCATAATAACAAGTAGCTGTTTCGATTAAGTATTTTATTTCTCTACAAAAAAATTAAATAGAACTACTTTGAAGAGCACTTCAATAAATAAATGCCTTCATAAAACTACATCTGTATAGTTGATTACATTTAAATCCTCTATGGCAATATAGCCTAACTTTTACCAAGTTATCCCACCCCATGTAATGAAACAAAAAGAATATATTCAAATGCTGCTAAACCCATCCCAGAATATATATTACATTACCAAAATCTGCCGCTTAAATTTAAAATACATTTTAAAGTTATTCCTTTAAATATAGCTACTTTTTTATCCAATCAACTTTTTTACACCCACAGTAAAACAGTTGACAAGGAAAATGAATTTGACTCTATTTATTACTAACCTACAGCTATTAAAAAAACAAAAGAGCAACGACATACCTGTTTTCTTTCAAACACAGGGTTAAAATTAATTTCTCCACTCAGTTTTATCTCTCCTTCAATGCAATCCTTTTTTTAACGGGTCCGGTTTGGAGCAAATTTATCCGAAAATAATTCGGCTTTTCCTATTCACTATTAACAAAAGATTCTCAGCACTTCCTTAAGAATCTTACCACAGCCATCACCAATGGGTAGGAAAAATTTCACCAAAAATATGGTCGTATCCAAAACATATATTTTTGATCGCCTTCATAGGCAATTTTACACCATACACTTTTTGTAACAGCTCCAATGACTAGTCTCAACAAAGGAACAAAGAACCACACCCAACAACGACTCGTTTGTCCCAAAAATCAAGCACCATCGTCTTAGAGAGAAATAGAAAATCACAACGAAACATATGCGCCATCCATCAAAAAGGCCGTGTTTCGAATATGTCAAGTACGTACACATCATTCAACAATATTATTTAATTGTTGGCTTTATCATTGACGTATAGAAGGTAGAACTGGTTGTCTACACTCGAGGAGAATGTCTTAAGTTTCTTAGCAAAATATTATACCGTTACACCTTCATTTTTATTATTTAGTTTAGATAGGCTCATATTACCGAATGAGGGTAGATGTAGAGCTAATTTAGTTGTTTATTTAGTATTAGTGGGAATTGGTCCATAAATTTTCCTGATCGTTCTTCTTTGGATATGCTCTTATAAATCTGGTGTCCATTGATAGTCCGATTTTGGATTGAGTGTCCAATTCCACATTTAGTTTGGTTAATGTGTTTGGATTCCTTTGGTATGTTTACTATTTGTATTATTCGGTATTGGTGAGAATTGTTCCATAAATCTTCCTGATTGTTCTTCTCTGGATATGCCATTACAAATCTGGTGTCCATTGTTAGTCCAATTTTGGATTGAGTGTTCGATTATTCTTCACTAATTTTAGTTATTGATTTATTTGGTGACTTTAGTATATTTACTTGCGTTAGGGTATGAATTGGCTCACACCTTTGCCTGGTTGTTCGTCCTTGGATATACCCTTTATAAATCTGATGTCCAGGGATAGTACAACTTTGGATTTGCTGCCAATTCGACACTTATTTGTCATTATAAATTAAATCTCATCTGTAGGTTGTTTGGCTTTTAAGAAAAAAAAAACCAGTCACGTTTACTAGGACTTCGGGTCATCTTTTGCAATTCCTGTTAGTTGCTGCAGTGACCATCCTGCTTTCCCTTGATTATTAGTTGTGATTATTTGTAATCTTGCGAATCAACGGGGAATGATACACTAAGTACTACTACTTTAGTTTAATATGTGAAAAAAAATTTTTAATTAAAATTTTTTTCTCGTGGTCAAAAGGGAATGTGACGTTCCGCCCCTTATAGAATCCATTATTGATGGGAAGATATTATTTCATTATTTTTAGAATTATTTTCTTTCAATGGTTATTAAAATATAACATAACACCATCACAGAATTTTAAATGCTTGTGACGTCACATTTTAAGTGTGGCAACATTGGTTTGCTTGCGTTTGACAGCGTATCGATGGGAGAGGGGAATTGAATTGCCCGCGGAGATCGTCAGCCAGCTAACGAGAGGGCATTGGCTTTCTAGAAGTGTGTCGGAGTGGCAGGTCGGTAGCTTGATATTTTACCCACAATTTCAAGATCCAAATTATAATTAAAGATTGAATCCATCCAGCATTAGGGAATATAAAGTTATTAGTGAATACGAAGTTGAAGAATTTGAATGCAGATTTAAAATGAGTTCCGGCCTGGTAAATAAAAATTTTTATTAATTTATTTTCCGCCATATTGAAATTTTCTTGACTAACTTGCTAATTAAGTTTCATGTCGTCTATGTTCATGGTTTCTATGGTTTATTTTCATGGATCAAACTCATCTAGAGATAATTGAATATTCTTTGCTAATTTGTGCTTTCTGTTGGAAAATAGAGCTAATTTAAACTCGATTTTTTTTATATTCCTTTCAAGTCTACAGATCTCCTATCTTTTGAACCATGATCAAACAAGTATCCATTGCCTAATCATACTATATTTCATCCTTGTATAATATATCTATATACCTGTGTATATATTATAATGAAATATTTTTTCACAGTAATTATATCTTGTAGCCAAATTGAAAATCACATGTGTTATTTGAACAAGGTCATCTGATAACAACTTAATAAAGAGTCGAGCTGTCTAGTCATTCAAGTTTTTGGACTTAATGACCTATTTCTTCTTATTCCCATAGGAATAAAAACACCTCCTCGTTTCTCTTGCTTCTTTTTGACACATTGGTGGATTGGTAGTAATACCATATGTGTTTTTTTAGCCACCACTATGAAATCATAAAAAAAAAGAAAACCTAAGACCACCAAGGTAGACCACTTCTAGAGAGACGGTCACTAGGAGACCAGCCTGGAATATCTCCATATCTATCTTTTTCGCCTGTACCTTCAACTGGTTTTTTTTTCCACCTGTTTTCTTGTACCTCCAGCAGGACAGTTGCAAGAGGGAGTTAGCACCCCTTTGTGCTCATTGCATCCCGGTCAATTTGGGGAATACACAGCAAGGAACGCACCGCAAGGAACATTGGAAGATTGTGAAAAGGGGTTTGTGTTGATGAACATTCGGTTTGCTCTAAGTAAAAATTTAGACTGTTTTTTGTGATTTTCAGGATACTTAGTTTATTCATATAGGTACTTTATAAATTTATTGCACATAACCTTTCCCTTTTCAAGATTTTTACAGTATTACAGAACAGTATAATAATTGATAGCGTTCCCCAAAGCTGCGTAACCTCCATGGTGAGAATCTCTGAGCTCAGATACTTTCCCATACAATAGTGTGGTACTCTTATATTTTTTTTATTATTCTTTGGCTTGTTTCCCTTTTATATAACTATTTAAACTCCTTTAATTATTTTAGTATATTTTAAATTAAATTTTTCAAATTAACTTCAAATATCATTAAAAATTTCTATTATTCAAATTATTTAACTTTAACTATTAATTTTTATATTAAATTCGAATAAATCCCTAGTACCCATCCCCTCAGGAAGGTGCTAGTTTTACTTGCCATTATTATTAAGAACCACGAGTCGGTAAAAGGATCTTTGGTATCCACAACTCCGTTGGTTCACTTAGGGACTTGGTACCCGTCAACTCATTGAGTTGTACATACATATATTAAATATCTTGTTCATATTATCAGGTAGTATTGAATCAAGACATAACCATGGTAATGGGAGATTTTAACTCCAAAATAGGAAAAGGCGAAGTCAGTGATGTAGTTGGCAAGTATGGGTTGGGAACAAGAAATGAACGAGGTGATCGACTAATACAGTTTTGCCAGGAGAAAAACTTAATTATCACTAATACTTGGTTTAAGTTACCATTAAGAAGATTGTACACTTGGAGGTCACCACAGGACAAGTCTGGGTACATCGTTAGAAATCAGATAGACTTTATAACAATCAACAAACGATTCCGTAACGCAATAATATCAGCCAAAACATATCCTGGAGCTGATATAAACTCTGACCATAATCCTCTTGTAGCCCAATTACGAGTCAGACTAAAAACCTTAATCCAGAAACTTAATATTCGTTCTATAAGAAATAAAACTGATGAATTATTTTTGTTTCTGGAGGAATTAGGATTTCCTCCGATAGTTGCGGTTACAGAGCACTGGCTTGAAGTTAACGAGCCTTTTTTTGTAGAAAAATATACCACAATTGCCAGGTATGATCGTCCAAGTTCGGCTCATGGAGGCACCCTGATTCTCTCTAGAAATAATGATTTTTCTCTGGTAACAAAATATGACTTTTTGTTAAGTGAATCCTTCTTTGAGTTTTCCTTAGTTTATAATAAAAATCTTAATCTTTACATTATTTGCATTTATAGATCACCTGATTCTACCGTGGAACTATTTTTTCAGAACCTGCTAAATTTGTTAGATGACCTGCCTCATAAAAGCAGAAAAATTCTATGCGGTGATTTTAACATTAATTATGCTGCTGCTAGTGCTACCCAAGTGTCCCTGGCAAACATATTTGAATCGTATGGTCTCTCAATGCACGTTGATTCTCCTACAAGGATAACAAAAACTACATCTACCATAATCGATTATATTGTCTCAGATTTCTCACCCCTTGATGTCTGCTCTACAGTTATTAATGCGGGACTATCTGATCATGAAGCAGTGTATACGAAGTTTAACATCTTCAGCAAACCCTCCTCAAAAACCCGACGTTTAGGTAGGATTTTTTCCGCCCGGAATTTTCGTAAATTCCAAAATTTATGCTTAACTTCTGAGTGGCAATTTCCCTCTATAGACGTGGACTATAATTTCAGTGTTTTTCTAGATAAGCTTCTCCACATCTTCAATAAGGCATTTCCTTTAATTCCTATTAAGCCAAAACATCGGAAACCTTGGGTTACGAAAGGTATTCGCATATCAGCTAAGAATATGCGTTCACTACTATACATCAAGAAATTTACTACCAATGTTGCTGTCACTGAATATATCATGAAGTACAGGACAACATATCTAAAACTTGTCAGGTCAGCTAAAAAAGCCTATTATCAAAATCGTCTGAGAAGCTCTAAAAGTGTTGCAAAAGAGACTTGGTCTATAATAAACGATCTTCGAAATAAAACTCACAGAGCTCAATCATTTTCCCTTCCAAATCCTGAAAGTCTAAACGACTACTTCGTTAATGTGAGTAAAAATATAACATCAACAATTTTGCCGCAACAAGATCCTATTTCCTATCTTCCTAATTCAAGACAGGTCTCGAATTCATTCTTTTTACGACCAGTCGATAACTCTGAACTTATCCAAACAATCAATTGTATCAAAAGCAAATCATCCTGTAGTACTGATGGACTATCTATAAAAATTTTCTCTAATCTCACAGAAAATGTGTTGGAAATCCTCCTCTCACTAATTAATGATTCCTTCGAAAAAGGTAAATTTCCAGAGTGCCTAAAGACAGCCATTATTATTCCTCTTCATAAGGGTGGCGAAAAATCTGATGCCTGCAACTATAGACCTATTGCCTTACTACCGGTACTCTCCAAAATTATTGAGAGACTCATTAAAACTCGACTTATGTCCTTTATCGTTGATAACAACATTTTATCACAAAATCAGTTCGGCTTTTTAACAAATAAATGTACCACTGATGCCATGTTTTCTGTACTACATGAGGTTTACCAAGCGCTAAACAATAATCTTTATACTGCCACTGTTTTCTGCGACTATGCCAAAGCTTTTGATTGTGTAAATCACGACATCTTGATTACAAAACTAAATTTCTATGGAATTCGAGGTATTTCTTTGAATTGGTTCCAATCCTACTTGAATAATCGGAAACAACTAGTTAGAGCAAATGATACTGACTCTAGTCTCAAAAACATCGTCTGTGGAGTACCACAAGGTTCAGTATTGGGTCCTATACTGTTCCTTATCTTTATAAATGACATTACTAATTTAAAAATCAATGGGAAAATTTTTCTTTTTGCTGATGATACCAGTATCACTTGGAGCAACTCAACTATTGCATCTCTTCATGAAACTATAACTTCGGATCTACTGACGATAAAGACCTGGTCTGACTCTAATTTACTCTCTTTTAACGTAAATAAAACAGTAGCATTATCCTATAAAGGAGCTCTTCAACCTTTGCCACTTCATAACAGCCAGATCAGTACCGTTGATTCTGTAAAATTTCTTGGTATTTTTTTAGACAGCAACCTCAAATGGTCCCTTCATATCGATTCGTTAAGTAGGAAACTCGCCTCAGCTTGCTATGCAATACGATCTGTCTCTAGGGAACTCAATTTAGCATCTTCTAAAATAACATATTTTTCGTTGTTCGAGTCTCATCTTCGATATGGTCTTCCTTTTTGGGGTTCTAGTACAGCTGCTCAATTTGATGTCATTTTTAGATTGCAAAAAAGAGCAATAAGATATTTGTTTGGCCTCAGAAGATCTACACATTGCAGAAGTTACTTCAGAGATCACGAAATTTTAACACTTCCATCTTTATATATTCTAGAAACGGTTTGTTTAATTCGTAAACACCTTCATGTCTTTCCATCTAGGCCCAATCATCTTTACTCCACCAGAAATTCAATCTTTGATATTTATTTACCGATTCCATCCACTGAGTTAGTAAAGAAATCTATATTATATTCCGCAAAGAAACTGTACAATCATCTTCCGTTACAACTTAAATCTGCAACATCTTTCCCTAAGTTCCGAAAAATGACAAAAGCCTATCTATCCAAAAGACCATATTATTCAATAGAAGAATTTCTTAATGAATAACTAAGAAAATTGGGTTCCATGCGCAGTAGCATAAACTTGTCAGTTCCTTATGTTGTACCTATTTTATTTTATTTGTTGTATGTTCAATTTGCAATTTATATATGTTTTGCAATAAATTGTTTTTGTCTTGGCTTTTATATCTTATACTGTACATTGTTGACGATTTATCTAATTTTAGTAAATTGTAGTTGTTATTTGTTATTTATATTATGTTTTTCTTTTGACTGTATGTAAGCTTTGTCCATAAAATTGTAAAAATTTTCAGTGGCAATAAAGCATATTTCTAACAGAATAACAAAAGATTAGATATGGATCAACTTAGAAATCCCGAGATAAAAGTCAAGCTTACAAATAGCATTAATAGTAATGTTGCTTTAACAACAAATACGGATGATATTGAAAGAGACTGGATCAACTTAAGGGACGCTATATGCAACGGTGCGAAAGAAGTAATTGGTGACTACGAGCGGAAGAAGAAGAACGAATGGATGACAGATGAAATATTACACCTCATGGACAGAAGGAGGGAAAATAAGAATAATCCCGAACAATATAAAGAACTGGATAGAACTGTCAGCAGAAAGATAAAAGAATCCAAAGAGAAATGGTTACAACAAAAATGTCAAGAGATAGAAGAGCTAGAACGAAGACACGATAGTTTTAACATGCATAAAAAAATTAAGGAGTTTTCTTATACTTACAAGAAAAAACAGTTTGGTAAGTTAATAGACGAGAACAACAAACTTATTGTAGATAAAGAAGAACAGTTACAGACTTGGGCAATTTACATAAAAGATTTGTTTACGGATTATCGTCATATTTCTACGAACTCTCTTGATCTGAATGGACCAAAAATATTGAAAAGTGAGGTGATAAAAGCTATAGATCAAACGAAAGATGGGAAAGCAACAGGATGCGATGAAATACCAGTCGAATTTTTAAAAGTTTTTAACGAGAACAACATGAATGTAGTATTGAAACTGTTCAATAAGATATACGATACTGGTCAAATTCCATCGGACTGGCTGAAATCTACATTTGTGCCCCTTCCCAAGAAATCCAATTCTAAGACGTGTAGCGAATATCGCCTTAAAAGTTTAATGAGTCATACCCTTAAAGTATTCTTGCGTATTATCCATTCCAGAATACGAGCAAAATTAGAACACAGCATAAGTAAAACACAGTTCGGTTTTAGATGCGGTTTTGGAACTCGAGAGCCCCTATTTGCAATACAAGTCTTGATTCAAAAATGCCTGGATCAACAGAAAGATGTTTACGCCTGTTTTATCGACTATGAGAAAGCATTTGAGACTATCAAACATGACAAATTCATAGAACTATTACATCTTTCAGGACTTGACACTAAGGACATCCAGATTATAAAAAAATCTATATTGGAATCAAACAGCCCACATAAAGAATGGACATATGGTGAGTGAAAACATAACCATTTCTAGAGGGGTTAGACAGGGCTGTATTCTTTCGCCACTGCTTTTCAACGTGTACACGGAACAAATATTTCTAGAGGCACTAGAAGAGTACAATGAGGGCATCAAGATTAATGGCGTACCAATAAGTAATTTTCGATATGCAGATGATACTGTTATACTAGCCGATAACATCGAAGATTTACAGATGATGCTAAATAGAGTAAATACAACTGGCAACCAATTTGGACTGAAGATCAATAGAAAGAAAACTAAATTTATGGTGATCAGTAAAAAGAACATTCAACATATCGACCTGAATATTGAAGCCGAACGTATTGAAAGAGTACACCGATTTAAATATCTGGGATATACAGTAAATGATAAGTGGGACCCAGACGTAGAGATTAGGATCCGAATTGAAATAGCAAGATCCAAATTCATAAAAATGAGAAAGCTCTTAAGCAACCGCAACCTAAGCGTTAACCTCCGATGGCGCGCCACAAAATGCTATGTACTCTCTACGCTACTTTACGGAGTAGAAGGGTGGACGTTAACAGCAGCAACTATAAAGAAGTTAGCGGCTCTAGAAATGTGGCTGTATCGACGCATACTGAGAATTCCTTGGACAGACAGAGTGACCAACACAGAGGTATTGAGACGAATGGGTAAAGAGTTGGAATTGTTAACAACTGTTAAAAGGAGGAAAGCGTCATACCTGGGCCATGTGTTCCGTAATGATAAGTACAGTCTGCTACAGCTTATCGTCGAAGGCAAGATTGAAGGTAGAAGAGGTTTGGGCAGGAAGAAGAAATCCTGGCTGAGAAACTTGAGAGAATGGTTTCAAATACCAGAAGCTGCGAACATAATACATGCGGCACAAAACAGAGAAACCTATCGTTTGATGGTCGCCAACCTTCGGTAGAAGACGGCACATAAAGAAGAAGAAGATTGAATTAAGTGTACGTATGATAATCGTACCATTGTTATTGGGTGAGGGTAGTTACTACTAACCAAGTGTAAGTTGTACTTTCTGTATTAGAGGTACCCTTATTCAGATTTTCTAACCTTATTAAGATTATTCTTAGATTATATTTGTAAGGTAATTCTGTAAATGACTTTCACTAGTATTTTTTTTTGTCATGTTAGAGTTACATACTAGTTACTTGTCTTAACTCGGAGTTTGTGAACATCTAGTAGTTAAATTTAATAAATATATATTTATTGTGCATATTTTTTTTCTCATATTACTCCTTTATATTTGTACATTTAATATACTTGTACTACAAATTTAACGTACTCTATAGCAGCTTAGAATACCTGGAAGAGGGTTAATCCAGTTATCCTTCTTCTGGCGCCCAAAAATTTATTATATTTTCATTATATTATTATATTTACTCTATCTATTTTGTGAACATTGTCTTAATATCTTCTTTTCTAGCCATCATTGTCATTTCCTTTAATTTATTGTCCAGCCAGAAATAGCCGTGCAAATTGGCCGAATCCTTCCTTGAGTGTCAAGTGGCCATTCTCTTGCATATTGAGCTAGCTATTCAAGTTACATCTATCTATTCATAATTTTCATCTTCAGTCCTATATCAATTCTATACTCTTCGTCTTGGCATCTTTCCATACAAGTACTACTGCAAAGTAGTATTTTAGACTTCAGCTCCTTCAACGCAGAAGCCACATTGTTGTTCCTTTGGCTACATTAAGTAGATCTTCTTTTTCCTTCGTCTGTTGGAGTTTATCACTCTCTGTGCATTCACTCCAACAGAAAATCTCCTTCTATCTGGTTACAAGCGTACCTAAAGACGTTTTCACTTCAACAATATTACTATTATTGTAGGTATATATATATATCGGTTTTAAAACGTTCTCCTACGTCTTCCGATGCCTAGTCGCCATTCACTTCGGTCCATCCAAAGGTCTTCATCCAATTCTCTTTCTCTCATTTCTCGATTTATGCCTTCTCTCCAACTCAGGCGGGGTCTTCCTCTTTTTCGTCTACCATGAGGGGTCCACGTTAGGATTTGTTTCGGGAGTCGTTCTTCGGACATTCTTTGTACGTGTCCATACCATCTAAGCTGTTTGGTACTAATGTCATCTACTATTGTGTGTTTCACATTCATTATTTCCCTAATTCTGTTGTTGGTTACCCTTTCTAATCTTGATTTTCCTGCTGAGCGCCTCCAGAAATCCATTTCTGTTGCTTCAAGTTTTCTCTTGTATCTTTCTTTTATTTGCCATACTTCACTGCTGTAAGTGATTATACTCTTAACAATTGTATTGTATATTCTATGTTTGTTGTTGTTTGATATTGACTGGTCCCAGAGGATGCTATTAAGAAGGGTAATTGCTTTTCTTCCCTGGTTGTTTCTTTCTTCTATCGTCCGGTCTACGCTTCCTTCTTGTGTGATGGTCATACCAAGGTATTTATATGCGTCGCAATGTTTAATAATTTCGCCATTCCCCAGTGTAAGGTCCTGCTGTGTCCCACCGATACACATATATTCGGTCTTCTTTATGTTTATTTCCAAACCACCTTTTTTGTACTCCTCTATTAATTTCCTTGTCATATATTCTATATCATCGTAGTCTTGCGCTAGTACAAGTTGGTCGTCTGCAAATGACAAAGTGTATATTGTATTGTTGCTGATCGGTAATCCCATGTTTTTGCATTTGCGTTTCCAAAGTTTTAGAGTTTGTTCGAGGTAGATCTTAAATAATGTCGGTGAAAGGCAGCACCCTTGTTTTAGGCCTTTGCTAATTTGGAATCCTCTCGATAGCCTGCTTCCAACTTTCACCCTTGATGCAGTTTTGGTATACAATTGTTTCGTCGCTGTTATTAAATTTGCGCTTATATTGGTTTTCTCTAATGCTTCCCATAGTTTGTTTTGTGGGATGCTATCATACGCTTTTCTTAAGTCCACATATAACAGATGCACCTCCTGGTTGACGGCCAGTTTCTTCTCAATAATCTGTGTAATACAAAACAGATGGTCAACCGTTGATCTCCCTGCCCTGAATCCTGCCTGTTCTTCAGCTTCTATATCTTTATATTCGTTTTCGATTTTATTTTTAATCAGTTTTCCGTATATTCGGCTGATCGAGTTCGTTACAGCGATGCCTCTGTAGTTGTCACATTGATCCCGTCTGCCTTTTTTATGTATGGTGGATATCCATGATGTCTTCCATTCTTCTGGGATTTCCGCTCCGTTGATGCATCTTTGAAAGAGTTTAGCCAGGTTTTCATATAATTTTGTTGTGCCATATTTTATTAGTTCAGCTGGTATGTTCCCTGGTCCTGGTGCTTTGTTATTTTTTAAGAACTTACATACTTCTTCTACTTCTTTTGTTGTTACCCGTAATGGTGAGGCTAAGATATTTACATTGCTGGTATCACTGTTATTTAAAAATTCCGCTCTGTCCTCATTTAGGAGTTTTTCAAAATATTCGTCCCATTGATCCGGTGTGATTGCTGATATTATATTATTGTAGGTACGTACATTATAATAATATACGTACAAAATTTATTTCGTCGAAGCGATGACGGTCGCGAAATCAATCCTTTTTCCCCATCCCAAAATAAATTTTACATTTATTTTAAATTTAAATACTTCTACACAATTTATATATACATACACATAATAAATATAGGTACAAAATATATTTCATATTTACATCAAAAATGTATCTCGTCGAAGCAATGACGGTCGCTAATTCAACACTTTTTCCACATTTAAAAAGTGCACAACGTCCCTAAAGAAGTTTTCACTTCAACAATATTACTATTATTGTACGTACATTATATAATATACGTACAAAATTTATTTCGTCGAAGCGATGACGGTCGCGAAATCAATCATTTTTCCCCATCCTAAAATAGATTTTACATTTATTTTAAATTTAAATACTTCTACACAATTTATATATACATACACATAATAAATATACGTACAAAATTTATTTCGCCAAAGAGATGACGGTCGCGATGACGGTCGCGAAATAAATACTTTTTCCCCATCCAAAAATATATTTCACATGTATTTTAAATTTAAATACTTCTATACAATTTATGTATACATACACATAATATAGATACGTACAAAATTTATTTCGCCGAAGAGATGACGGTCGCGAAATAAATCCTTTTCCCCCATCCTAAAATAGGTTTTACATTTATATTAAAGTTAAATACTTTCTATACATAAGATAGGTACCTATATATGTACAAAATTTATTTCGCCGAAGCGATGACGGTGGCGATTATGGTCACGAAATCAATCCTTTTTCCCCATCCTAAAATAGGTTTTACATTTATTTTAAATTTAACTACCTCTACACAATTTATATATATGTTATGGTCAAAGCCCGAATTTCAGGCACTCCTAGGTTTGACTAGGCAATCCTCAGGTCTGAATGACGATCTTAGTCAAAGCCCGAAATGGGGTTTGACTAGTCAAACCCCGATCAGCTATTAAAATGTCGTAATTCGTTAGATTAAGTTTAATAAAACGTCATTTTTTAATTTTAATGTTTATTATTTTTATTTTGTAACTAAAATAAAAAAAATGAGTGCTTATTCTCACATGTTGAGACGTTATGGCATTGAATGTTAAGGCTGAATTGTTTGACAATTTTCTTCCTCTCCTAGTGACGACGGTCCAGGGGCTTCGTTAGTATTATGGTGATCCTTAGTTTTCCTCCGATTGCAATATCTTCTTTCACAGTTCACATTACTTCTTCAGATGTGGTTTGTTGTATTTGCCAAAAAGAGAGCTCTGATGCATATACGTGCATAATTTGTAATCAGGTGGTACATGTTGTGTGCGCTGACAGCACACTTGGTGCATACTATAAAGTTTTTGAAAGAAAAGTTGCATGCATGCGTTGTGCACAGACAGAAAAAATTAAAATAAATAAAGGAGAGGCGATTGAAGGTCTTCATGCCCAGGCTAATGCTATGAAACAATTAAGTTAAAAAAATTTCCTGACGAAAAACAATTATTGACGGTTTATTGACGGTCCGAAATACGAAACAATAAACACATTTTTTTTCAAGAAATCAAATAAGAGAATGCAAAGAGAATTTTCTTAATTTCGAAGATGTTCCAGACGTCAAGCTGTCTCTAAGAGAAATTAGTACAAAAGATTCTAAATTTGGAGGACAAAGTTTTATAAAATGCTACTGCAATAAAAAATGCTCATCAAAATTATGTAAGTGTATAAGGTCTAACATATTGTGCAACTCTAATGCCTGGTTGCACTAACAGATCTTAAGCTAAGACGTGCCTTAAACTACTCAGCTTACGAAACATTGTGTTGCACCATTGACTCTTAGATCAATTTTCAGCTGGCTACAATGCGTTGCCATGCGGATTGCATTTTAAAAAATCAAAAATTATGGTGCAACGTAAGTGAGACTTAAAGCGGCCCTATCTATAAGCTGAGCTGAGCTAAGCTGGAGCTTAAGATTTGTTGGTGCAACCAGGCATAAATGCCATAATGCCTCAACATGTGAGAATAAACACTAATTTTTTTATTTTAATTACGACAATATAAAAATAATATTGTTCTGAAGCTATTTCCTTATGGCATTTTGTAATAAACTATTCTAGTTGGGAAAAATAGGCCACAATTTAACTAAAAAAATGATTTTATTAACGTTTCGACGCCCAAACCGGATGTCGTTGTCAAAATACAAAATATGTATTACTAAATTAGTAAAATTATTTTTTTAGTTAAATTGTGGCTTATTTCCCATTTAGAATAGTTTATTATAAAAATAATATACATTGAAATTAAAAAATTACGTTTTATTAAACCCTATCTAACAAATTACGACATTTTAATAGCTGATCGGGGTTTGACTAGTCAAACCCCGATTTCATAAAATTAAATTTCGACCTTTGCCTGACCAACTTAGTCTCTCCTAGGTTTGACTAGTCAAAGGCCGAAACTGTGATTTATTTCGGGCTTTGACTAAGACCGTCAGTCAGACCTGAGGATTGCCTAGTCAAACCTAGGAGTGCCTGAAAGTCGGGCTTTGACTATAACATATACAGTACATACATATATTTACAAATTAAAGGAATAAATTCGTTATTTCGTAAACCGGCGACTTTAGGGAAAAATCCCGAAACAGGTCGATTTTTATTTTTAAATTATGATATTGTGGCATATATGGTATACTAGTGACGTCATCCATCTGGGCGTGATGACGTAATCGATGATTTTTTTAAATGATAATAGGGGTCGTGTGCTAGCTCATTTGAAAGGTTCTTCAATTCTCTATTCAGTAATATAAACATTTACATAATTATTTATACAGGGTGTAAATTTTTATTAAATTAAATTATTTGACAAAAAAAGAAGAATATATGTAATTTATTTAATTCAAAATACATTTTACTGCCTTCACAAATCAGAAAACACAGTTTATTTCACAAATAAACATTGCTTTTCGCTTAACTTAAATGTTCAAACTTCCAAGAGGCAGGTGGCTGGCGAGAGCTGTCTTCAACATTGAATTTAATCTAAAAGCAATGTTTATTTGTGAAATAAACATTTTTTTGTTTTCGGGTAACAGTAAAATGTATTTTGAATTAAATAAATTACATAAGTTCTTCTTTTTTTTTCAAATAATTAAAGACTTTTTTTGGAGACCCTGTATAAATAATTATGTAAATGTTTATACTACTGAATAGAGAATTGAAGAACCTTTCAAATGAGCTAGCACACGACTCCTATTCTCATTTAAAAAAATCATCGATTACGTCATTACGCCCAGATGGATGACGTCACTAGAATACCATATATGTCACAATATCATAACTTAAAAATAAAAATCGACCTATTTCGGAATTTCCCTTAAAGTCGCCGGTTTACGCAATAACGAATTTATTCCTTTAATTTGCACCATACTGTATACATACACATAATATATTATAGCACAAGCGATGACGGTCGCAGTGCCGGCCGCGATGACGGTTGCGACGACGGTCGCGATGACGGTCGCGAATTCAATGCTTTCTCCCCTATCCAAAAATCGCAAGGTCCCTAAAGAAGTTTTCACTTTAAAAAATTTTTGAAAATTTTTCTTAAATTATGGATAACCAACATTATTTTCAGTAATTTCAATTATGATAACTTTTATTAATAATTTTACGAAAAAAAGTTATTCTTTATAAAATGTTTTGCATGGACTATAACCTAAAATACAACCATCTTATATCAAATTTTATCAATTTTATCGCCGTAATCAAACAATTATACAATAAAGCAACATCAAAAATCAAACTAAACAACACCTAATCAGAAGAATTCACAGTAACAAAAGGATTATGACATTGATGCTGCCTCTCCCCAATACTATTTAAGATCCATTTAAATGAAGCAGTAAAACACTGGAGACGATCTTGTTCAATGATGGGAATTCAACTTGACGATGATACAACGTTGTATACTCTACATTTCGCGGGTGACCAAGTCGTAGTAGCAGCGGATAAGGAAGATTTAGAATTCATGACGAGACGGTTATTTCAAACATATGAAGAGTGGGGCCTTTCTGTAAATAGAAACAAAACGCAATACTTATGCATCGGGACTGAACTAGAAGATCTAATAGTTAACGAACAACACTAGCTAGCTTATCGAATGCTCAAGCACAAACGAATACATACCGTCGTAATCGCAGCAACTCACGAAGCTACAGTAGGGAACGTAATAGTGACATTTGTTGGTATGACTACCGTTTTGGTGACAGGGCTCAAAAATGTACAGCTCCGTGCATGCATCAGGAAAACATCGCGGGCAGTCCGCGATCACTTACGTGCGGCATCCGATCCATGCCCAAAGTCTCGTCACCTTTTCGTAACAGACTATGAGATCAAAAAACAATTTTTAATCGACACCGGTGCCGATCTGTTCGTTTTCCACGAAAATATGTACGGGGTGCGCGTGAAAAGACTACATACGAACTATACGCGGCCAATGACACTAAAATCGCGACATATGGTTATGTGAACTTGACATTAAATATCTGACTACGGAGTGATTTTACGTGGCGATTCGTAGTGGCGGACATTTCAAAGTCTATTATCGGAGCTGATTTTCTTTCTCATTTCGCTCTCTTGGTGGACATTGCTAACCTTTGCTTAATAGACAGTACGACAACCCTTCGAACTAAGGGACTCGTTAAAGATTGTTTCGATAGCAGCGTAAAGACTATCGCGAAGTGTCGCGTTACCATGAACTGTTGATACGATTTCCGGAAATCACGCGACCCGCCGCTATCGTGAAAGACATTCAGCATCAAACCAAGCACCACATCGATACAACACAAGGTTCACCCGTTTTTTCTAAGCCGCGACGATTAGCACCTGACAAATTGCAATGGGCTAAAAAATAGTTCGAAAATCTTCTATGACTAGGCATCATAAGACCATCAAAAAGTAACTGGTCTACTCCACTGCATATGGTCCCGAAGAAAGGTGAAGAATGGAGACCCTCCGGAGATTATCGACGTCTAAACCAAAGAACAGTTCCAGATCGATATCCAATTCCGCACATCGAAGATTTCGATCAGTCGCTAGCTGGTAAGACAATCTTCTCTACAATAGATTTAGTTAGAGGATACAACCAGATACCAGTAGCCACCGAAGACATACCAAAGACCTCCGTTACCACACCATTTGGGCTGTAGGAATATTTATACATATATGACTTTTTGTTTACGAAACGCAGAACAGACCAGTAACTATTATACAGCACCGTTACGGGATATTTTCCCATGTAAAATCAGTGGCGGCTGGTCAGGGTCGGGGTCGGCAGTGCCGACCTACACATTTATGGACACATTATAGATTTTTTTAAATATATAAGTTAATCAGAGTTGATGATATTCGTTTCTGTGAAATAAAAAAAATATCTGTGAGATAATACAGACTAAATTTTATTCATTATTTTTAAAAGAATTCGATCGATCCAATACGTTAAGTGATCCCTGTGCGCTGTGCTTAAGAGACTTTTCAAATTAATGATCCTAGCCAGCCATACACCCGACTGCGATTGTGCGAATTCAAGGCACGCTTCGGCAAGCCGTACCCAGATTGACCATTTGCTTGTAATAAGACGCTATGGAATATTAGCCGATAGGCAACCAATTATACACTCCCCGTATTTATTTGAATGACAAGTACGGCAGAAAAACAATCTGCCGAGCGCAGCGGTGATCTGCAAACGTCAACAAGACACGTACTTATAGACCAGGGCCCATCTGTAAAAATATTTCTAACATTAATTTGGACGTTGAGAGGTGACTCATATTTGTTTGCAGAAATTGCTTGAAAATAACTCATATAATAATATTTGAGTTATCCTCCCACTCAATAAGGTCCGGAACATTGTTTAAATAATCAAAATGTCAAAAAATGAAGGAAACATTCGATTTTTTTCTTCATTTTTTGATTATAACTTTAAAAGTATTCATTTTCGAGAAAAGTTGCACTGACATAAAAGTTGCGTAATTAAATTTCCTACAATATAGGATTAGCTAAAAATTTTAAAAATTGTCACTCTTGTTGCAAAATAGCAATAACTGCGAAAAAATCATAAAAAACAAGTATTCGCATTTTTCGTTTTTCAACCGTTTATGCTACACTTAGGACCTTCATAATTTTACCCAGAAAAGCTATATCATATAATAAAACAATACTGTGAATTTCATTAAGATCGGTTCAATAGATTTTGCAAGATAAATTTTGCAATCCAGCTTTCGCAAAAAACTTATTTTTTCAAAATGTTGCAGAACTAAAAATAAAGCAGACAGCAAGTTCAATTTATTTTTACGTATAGAAGAATACTGTAACTTTCTTCTATATGTAAAAAAAATTCAACTTGCTATCTGCTTTATTGTCAGTACTGCAACATTTTGAAAAAATTAATTTTTTTTTGCAAAAGCTGGATTGCAAAATTTATTTTGCAAAATGTATTGAATCGATCTTAATGAAATTTACAGTATTGTTTTATTATATCATAAAGGTTTTCTGGTTAAAATATGAAGATCGTAAGTGTAGCATAAATGGTTAAAAAACGTAAAATGCGAATACTTATTTTTTATGTTTTTTTCGCAATTATTGCTGTTTTGCGACAAGGATGACACTTTTTAAAATTTTTAGCCAATCTATATTGTAGGAAATTTAATTACCCAACTTTTATGTCAGTGTAACTTTTCTCAGAAGTGAATACTTTGAAAGCTAAAATAAAAAAACGAAGAAAAAAATCGAAGTTTTTCTTAATTTTTTGACATTTTGATTATTTAAAGAATGTTCCGGACCGTTTTGAGTGGAAGGATAACTCATTTATTATTTCCAAAGAATTTTCAAAATATCTATTAGACAAGTTCATTAAAAATTATCCATCATTATTTAATCAAATAAAATAAGAAAATGGATAAACAGTTTTATATGCTCATCTAAATATTCTCGGAAGGTGGGATAAGTTACAAAATATGTTTAATTTTATATACTGCAATTCATTAGGTATAACAAACTGTTCCCAAATTTAATACATTATTGTGCTCAAATGTGGGCAAATTTTGCCTCAAATGAACGGGATTTCTCTTGTCTCAAAAGAGTCAAAACGTATTGTCGAAACACCATGAAACAAGAGATAATGTCAAACTTGTCTCAAATGTCAATAGAAAAAAACTTTTAAAACCTCTCCAAAACAATAATAAATTTTACAATGACGTTATAACCCATTTTGCTACTTCGAAACAACATAGACTAGAGTTAATTTATAAACAGGTTTACAAAAAAAAAACAAAAAAAAATAAAAAAAACCAAAAATCTGCTATGAAATTGAAGCCTTTTAATTAGATGGCATACCTACCTGAGGAGATAAAACCTTGCCGACCCTGTCCCTAAAGCCACGAGCCGCCACTTTGTAAAATCCTATATTTTAGCTGGAATGAATGGAGATTGGCTAACGGAGAAAAAACAAACATGTCACTATTGCCAAAGACATCGTATCTTCGTTATATTTTAACGTTTGAGGTGACAAAGAGGGATTACACCATACATCTTCTCTCTCTCTCTCTCTCTCTCTCTCTCTCTCTCTCTCTCTCTCTCTCTCTCT